>NC_053427.1:66625101-66714962 GCF_007990345.1 Gossypium hirsutum | reverse complement strand
GGAAACCATGAAATAGGTAAATTTACCACAAAATAGATTCAGACAGCAGTAGTGATGTGAATTTTAAAAATCACTAAAAATAGTAGAAATAGAATTAAATAATGAATAAGTTATGGAATCGAAGCTTGATGAGTCTATTTTCATATGGAAGAAGAAAAACAGGTATATGAGCTATATTTTATGAGATGTTTAAGTTTTTGTGAAATAGAGTCAGAGCGATTTCTGGATCCCCTGTTATGACTTTGGAAATTCACCATAAATTTTACAAAGATAATTATAAGTCATAATTTATATTTACAGATTCATTATTGAGTCTAGTTTTATTAGAGACAAACAGAATAGTCATTGAAGCTCTGTACAGGGAGATATCTGATTCGTAATACACAGAGGTCAGAGTAGTCGAACCCTGAAACAGGGGAGACTTTAACTAATAAACTGTATTAATTGGCTTGACTAGAAATTCTGGAAAAAAATTAGTGGATAGATGTATGAGTCTAGTTTCAGGAAAAATTTACGGAACTAGATTTTGAGTTTTGGAACTCGAGATATGATTTTTAAAGCGACTATGATGCAGTTAGCCAGCTTGTCTGGAAATTTTAAAATGAATTGTATGAGCTGTTTAGTAATGAATTAAGTCCGTTAACACCTCGTGTTCGACTCCGGCAACTGTCTCAGGTATGGGTGTTACACATATCCTTGCCATCTTCCGTAAAATACCGAAAGCAATACTCGGTAGCACTTTATATTTAACAGATAATACACATAACTTGCATTTTATTCGAAAATAACCACAAAGCATATATTTCATGATAAAAATCAACATATCATATATTTAATATCAATAACTTAAAAATAACAATTATGCTACATTATTTACACATGAACTTACCTCGATACCACAAATGTGAAAAAAAATGCGTAATTATCCCTTAATTGATTTCTTTCCGTTCTAGGTCCAAATCTCGATTTTCATCATCTAAAATATCACATTCAACTTATTAAAACAATGTACTGATCAAATTAGTCCATTGACACACTTGGGCAATTTTTACAATTTTGCCCGTATATTTGCCAAAATTACCAAATTACCCTAGGCTCATAAAATAATTTTTATCACATTTCTTTACTCCTTGAGTCTAGATGAACCATTTTCATAACTATAGCAACTCATAATTTCAACTATTTCACACATTTACAACTCATTTTACAACTTAGCAATCTAGCCCTTTTTAAGGTGTTTTCATGCAATTTCTTTCATAAAAGTTGTTTATTAGACAACTAGGACTCATAATCTTTCATAAAAACACAGCAAACAACACATTTACTCTCATGGAAAAACCCTAGACTCTTCATCTGTAACGCCCCGAACCCGAGACCGTCACCGGAGTCGAATACGAGGTGTTGACAGACTTTTTAAAATTTTTCCAGACACTGCCCAGTCTGAGTACTAGTCGCTTCAAAAATTATATCTTGAGTTTCACAACTCGAAAATCAGTTTTGTGATTTTTCCCTGAAACTAGACTCATGTCCCCACCTATATATTTTTTTCTAGAATTTTTGGTCGGGCCAATTAGTACAGTTTATTAGTCAAAGTCTCTCATGTTACAGGGGTCGACTACACTGACCTTTTCCCATTACGACTGGGATATCTCTCTGCACAGGGCTTCAATACTAATGCCGTTTGTTTCTATGGAAACTAGACTCAGAGAGGAATCCATACATATATGGTATGACCCCTAATTATCTCTGGTCAATTTATAGTGAATTTCCAAAGGCGGAACAGTGAATCCAGAAACTGTTCTGGCCCTGTTCCACAAGAACCCGAATATCTCTTTCTGTACTGTTCTATAATTGTTTCGTTACTTCCATATGAAAGTAGATTCATCAAGGTTCGATCACATAATTTATTCACTATTTAATTCCACTCCTACGAATTTATGTGATTTTTCAATTCTACACCACTGTTGCTGTCAAAATCTGTTTTCAAGGTAAACTTTACCTATTTTGTGGTTACCATGGACCAACTAGGGTTTTGCCATACATAGGTCCACATGTGATCATATTTAGCCATTCCAATGGCTGATCATTAGCCCAACACTTCCATTTCAACCCATAGTCACATCGTGAAACCATATATACATACATAAACACAAATGGTCTAATGCCATACTCCACTTCTACGAGCCATTTTCGCATGGCTTTACACACATACATCGCAATAAGAACTTAAACAACAGGGGGTAGTCCTATACATGCCATATCCAGAGTTCAACTAAAGAGTACCAAAAGAGCTTGATAGTGTAGATGACTTCGACTTCGCTGATCCCGAATCCGATAGCTAACGAACAAAATCTATAAAACAGAGAGCCAAAGCAACCGGGTAAGCATTTTAAGCTTAGTAAGTCTCAAGTAATGAAATCGGCTTTGACTACAGTAATACATTCACATAGCTAACTAAGTCATTTTATTTACACACATTCTCATAATCCTACTTACTTCACACTTCATCAACATATATACACAAGGTATCAACCTTTCTAAAAGCCGAAAATTCGTTAGCCGATCGCACGAATACTATTTAAAACGAATCGACTTTTCCAATGCACATGCAACATACCTTATCGTTCGGGTTGGTCGAGCATATTTATTGAATTAGTTACAGCACAAAACGCTCACATTCAAACCCAAGTTTCTTCGGTATTTAACCGAATACAACCGCAAACACATTTGCCTTCGGTCTTAACCCGGATATATCAACTTGCATAATTGCCTTCGGGTCTTAGCCCGGATATATCATCTCGCATAATTGCCTTCGGGTCATAGCCCGGACATATTAACTCGCATAATTGCCTTCGGGTCTTAGCCCGGATATATCAACTCGCATAATTGCCTTCGGGTCTTAGCCCGGATATATTAACTCGCATAATTGCCTTCGGTCTTAGCCCGGATATATCATCTCGCATAATTGCCTTCGGTCTTAGCCCGGATATATTCCAATGCTCATGCACACATATATCAATAATCATAACACATCCATATCATTTCTTCGTTACTAAGGCTCAAACACAAAACATTTATTAAACCTTTCAAATTTAGGCTCAGTAGCCGCACACAAAGAGCATAATTTCAATTGGCTTTATAACATAGTCTCTAAGCACATTCGACTATCCGTCATAGTATGACTATTCATTTCAATATAATTCAAGTAGGGTCATTACTCGAAGACTTACCTCAAATGTCGTCGGACGACTTCAACGGCTATTCAATTACTTTTTCCTTCCCTTTATCGGATCTAGTTCCCCTTTGCTCTTGAGCTTAAGTTCAACAAAATTTAAAATAGTCATTAATCGACTATTCAAGTATTACTTTCAGAATAATATATATATTGATCCGACTTTCACACACATAGATTATAGTAAGCTTTATAATAATCAATAAATAATTCATCGGCAAACTTTCATTAATGTTTACAACAAAATCACATATTCACTACGAGCTGTTTTCCTGAGCAGTAGTTACTAAATTACTTATAACTGGAGCTACTAAACTCCAAATCACTTGCCGTTAATTTTCCCTGAATATAGACTCGTATATCTTCCATCCATAAAATTTTCAGAATTTTAGGCTTGGCCAATCAATACCAGATTTTTCTTAAAGTTTCCCCTATTTCACTGTTTGACTATTCTGACCACTCTTCACTACGAATCCAATTTCTCACTTTACAGAATTCCAAATGTATTGTATTTAATCTCATTTGAAACTAGACTCATTAAGGAGTCTAAGCATATAAATTTTATCTCATAATAATTTTTGTACAATTTCTAATGATTTTCTAAAAACAGAACAGGGAATCCAACAGTCATTTTGACTCAGCCCCACAATACTTCAAATATCTCAAGATCGGTAACTCTTTTGTTTTTATAGTTTCTTTTGTAAGAAAATAGACTCTTCAAGCTTTAATGACATAATTCACTCAGCTTCTAACTCAACTCCCACAATTTATAGTGATTTTTCCAAAATCACTTTACTGCTGCTGTCCTAAAGAGATTATTGGCAATTCACTCTTTCACACATTCTTTGTATACATATTATTTAATTATTAACAAGGAATGCTCATGACAAATTTACTCCCCATCGCATCTCAAAATTCATCAAGCTTAGAACACATTTACTAATTAAATTCGGTAGTTTTATCACTTTGCTAACCACTTATACATATAATTCAATTCAACATTATAACCCATTATCACCCATTTAGCCGATTATAGAGAATTAAACATAATATCTCTAGGATATACTCTACATGGCCGAATACACTACATTAATTTCCAACATTACCTATGTAATTACCTATAGGTTCTTATACCTTAAATTCACACATTTAGCCTTTTAATGCCTATTGATCAATCCTTTGGTCCTATCAAGAACCATTTAACATGCAAGGAACATAATCATAGAGGAAGAAATTTACATTCTATATAGGCTCAATCTTTGACCGAATGTACTAGGCTCCTCTAAGCCACTCATCCAAAAATCTTTACCCCATTCTAGTCACTCTCCCATTGTTCCATACAACATGAGATAACCCCTAATTCCAACACTTAATCATTTGGCATATTGCTCAATTCACCATAAGAAATCTCAACTTCCTTGACATTACCAAGAGTGCATCCACCATTTAACTTAGCATATTATAAAGCCAAATCAACAAATTCAAAGCTTACCTCCTAATAGCTAAAGATGAATGCCGAATTGCTCTAGGTAAGTTTTCCCCTTCCTTTTTTTCTCCTTGTTTCGGCTTGAGGGAGGTATGAGAAGAAGATGAACACCATCCTCCTTCTTCTCTTTTATTTAATTCCTTTTATTTCAATTATTAAATCATATGTTAATACAAAATTATTTTAATTTTTGAATTAGTGGAGCATATTCCTTCCTTGGCCGGCCACTATATTTAACATGGGTAAATTGACATGCAAAACCACTCCTTTCAATGCATGTACTATTAGACCATTGTAAATTAGCCTCTCACTTTCCAACAAAGTTTCATATAAGTCCATATAACAAAATTCACATAAAGATGATCAAATTAATGCATGAAACTTTCACACATGCATTTACTCACATTATAAACACAGAATATAGCTCTTAATTATTTATAAGACTCGGTTTAGCAGTCCCGAAACCACTTCCCGACTAGGGTCAGTTTTGGGCTGTCACAACTCTCCCCCACTTAAGAAATTTTCGTCCCCGAAAATCTTACCGGTGAATAGGTTTGGGTATCGTTCTTTCATCGAGCTCTCAGTTTCCCAAGTAGCTTCCTCGATCCCGTGTTTGAGCCATAACACCTTAACTAACGGAACCCTTCTATTTCGCAACTCTTTCACTTCACGAGCTAGGATACGAATCGGTTCTTCTTCATAACTCAAGTCAGATTGAATTTCAACTTCCGAGGGATTAATCACATGTGACGGATCGGATCTATAACGTCGAAGCATCGAAACATGAAAAACATTGTGAATCCTTTCAAGTTCAGGGGGTAAAATCAATCTATATGCCACTGAACCAATTCTTTCGGATATTTCATACGGCCCAATGAATCTTGGGCTCAACTTGCCCTTACGGCCGAACCTGAGTATCTTTTTCCAAGGTGAAACCTTAAGGAACACTCTGTCTCCCACCTGATACTCGATGTCTTTTCGTTTCAAATCTGCGTACGACTTCTGACGATCCGTGGCTACTTTCAGACTTTCACGGATTACCTTTACTTTCTGTTCAGCATCTTTAATCAAATCAACTCCGAAAATTTTACTTTCACCGAGCTCGGTCCAAAACAATGGTGTACGGCATTTACGACCGTACAAAGCCTCGTAGGGTGCCATCTTAATACTTGATTGAAAACTATTGTTGTAAGCGAATTCAATCAAAGGTAAGTACCGTTCCCATGAACTACTGAACTCGAGGATGCAACATCTCAACATATCCTCAAGTATCTGAATTATCCGCTCGGATTGACCATCTGTTTGTGGATGAAAAGCGGTGCTAAAATGCAGCTTGGTACCCAAAGCTTCTTGCAACTTCTTCCGAAATCGCGAGGTGAATCTCGGATCTCTATCCGACACAATAGAAATCGGTACCCCGTGTAATCTCACAATCTGAGAAACATACAATTCAGCTAGTTTATCCAATGAAAAATCCGTATGCACGGGGATGAAATGAGCCGACTTGGTCAGTCTATCAACAACAACCCATATCGCATCCTTCTTACTTGCTGACAAGGGCAGTCCGGACACAAAGTCCATTGTGACTCGATCCCATTTCCACTCGGGTATCATGATCGGCTGGAGTAATCCTGAAGGCACTTGATGTTCCGCTTTCACTTGTTGACATATTAAACATCTCGAAACAAAGTCGGAGATGTCCCGTTTCATACCATGCCACCAAAATTGACGTTTCAAATCGTTGTACATTTTCGTACTCCCCGGGTGAATTGACATTCGGCTACAATGGGCTTCGTTCAGAATCATCGAAATGAGTTTCGAATTCCTTGGAACACACAACCGATTTCTGAACCTCAAACAATCATCGTCATCAATTTGAAACTCTGATCCCTCGTTCAGAAAACACTCAGCCCGTTTTGCAACCAATTCATCATCGACTTTCTGAGCTTCACGAATTTGGTGAGTCAATAATGGTTTAGCTTTTAATTCAGCTACTAACACATTGTCTGGTAGAACAGACAAATGCACGTTCATCGCTCGCAACGCAAACAATGACTTCCGGCTTAAGGCGTCCGCAACCACGTTAGCCTTTCCCGGGTGGTAATCAATGACAAGCTCGTAATCTTTCAACAACTCAAGCCAACGTCTTTGTCGCAGATTCAAGTCTCGTTGAGTCATCAAATATTTGAGACTTTTGTGGTCCGAAAATACATGGCACTTCTCGCCAAACAGATAATGTCGCCATATTTTTAAAGCAAACACGATGGCAGCTAGTTCGAGATCATGGGTCGGATAATTCCTCTCGTGTGGCTTCAATTGTCTCGACGCATAGGCCACGACTCGACCTTCTTGCATCAATACGCAACCCAACCCAAGTAGGGATGCGTCACTATAAATGACAAACTCTTTACCTGATTCGGGTTGCACCAAAATTGGAGCTTCAGTCAAATGAGTTTTCAGTTGGTCGAAACTTTTCTGACATTTCTCCGTCCACTCGAACCTAACATCCTTTTGAAGTAGCTTCGTCATTGGTGTGGCTATCATCGAGAAACCCTTCACAAATCGTCGGTAATAACCGGCGAGCCCCAAAAAGCTCCGAACTTCAGTAACATTTCTCGGAGGTTTCCAGTCAAGTATGGCTGAAATTTTGTTCGGGTCAACTCGAATACCCGACGCGGATACCACATGACCCAAGAAGCTAACCTCTCTTAACCAGAACTCACACTTACTGAACTTAGCATATAACTGCTTATCCCGTAAAATTTGCAACACTAGTCTCAGGTGCTCAGCATGTTCGGTCTCATCTCTTGAATAGACCAAGATGTCATCAATGAACACAACTACGAACCGATCCAAATATGGTCTGAAGATCCGATTCATCAAATCCATAAATACTGCCGGGGCATTAGTGAGCCCAAACGGCATCACTAAGAATTCGTAGTGACCGTACCTCGTTCTGAAAGCAGTTTTGGGTACGTCTGAATCTCGAATCCGCAACTGATAATAACCCGATCTCAAATCTATTTTTGAGAACACTGAGGCCCCTTTTAGTTGATCAAACAAATCATCGATACGCGGTAGTGGATATTTATTCTTTATCGTCACTTTATTCAGTTGACGATAGTCAATGCACAACCTCATGGTTCCGTCCTTCTTTTTCACGAACAATACTGGTGCACCCCAAGGTGAGAAACTTGGCCGAGCGAAACCTCTATCCGTCAATTCTTGCAGCTGAGCTTTCAACTCTTTTAACTCGGTTGGTGCCATACGATACGGAGCTATCGAGATCGGCGTAGTCCCAGGTACAAGCTCAATACCAAACTCTACCTCCCGAACAGGTGGTAAACCCGGTAATTCTTCCGGAAAAACATCCGGGTATTCACAAACCACCGGCACAGATTCGGGTTTCTTTTCTAATTCTTTGTCACCAAGTACATACGCAAGGTATGCTTCGCACCCTTTTCTTACATATTTCTGTGCCAACATTGCTGATATTACAGCTGGCATCCCCTCCAAGTCCGCGGACTCAATTCGGACTACTTCGTTATTTGCGCACCTCAAATCAATAGTCTTGCTCTTGCAATTCACAATCGCATCATGCACGGTCAACCAATCCAACCCAAGGATAACATCAAATTCATCAAACGGCAAAAGCATCAAGTCCGCTGGAAAACAGGAACCTCGAATTGCTAGGGGACATTTCTTACACACTTTGTCGACAAGTACATAACGACCCAAGGGATTTGACACCCGAATTACAAACTCAGTAGACTCGATAGGTAAAGTCTTACTGGATGCTAAGGTTTCACATATGTAAGAATGAGTAGAACCGGGGTCAATCAAAGCAATTACATTAGTATCAAAGAGAGTAAAAGTATCGGTAATAACATCAGGCGAAGAAGCATCCTCGCGGGCACGTATAGCATATGCTCTAGCAGGTGCACGAGCCTCGGATCTGGTCGTAGCATCTCTAGATCCTCTCTGACCACCACTAGCATTGCCCGTATTTCTAGATGGTCTACCTCGAGCAGTGGTAGCACCCGGTCTCCCACTCTGATTTACATTCTGTTCAGACAGCCTCGGGCAATCTTTAATGAAGTGGTCCACTGATCCGCACTTGTAACAGGAGCGGTCATGGAATCTACAACTCCCCAAATGCCATTTACCGCAATGTCGACATTCCGTTCGGCCTCGACGTTCGTTCCCAACACTGGCAACCGAAGTGCCTCGTGTACCCACAGGGGGTCGATCACGATCTCGTCTAAAAAGGCCCGAAGTGCCTCTAGACCGGCCCACATCATCTCGAAATTTCTTCGATGCCTGTCGAAGAGACTTTCCCGAGGATCTTTTACAAAACTCCCCAGTTCCCACATCAACTTTTTGTTTTTCCTTTCTAAGCTCTTCGGCTTTACAAGCTCGCTCGACAAGTACTACGAACTCTCGTATTTCAAGAATGCCAACGAACATTTTTATATCTTCATTCAGCCCATCTTCGAAGCGTTTACACATGACAGCCTCGGACGAAACACATTCTCGAGCGTATCTACTAAGTCTAACAAATTTCCGCTCGTAATCAGTAACTGACATAGAACCTTGCTTAAGCTCAAGAAATTCCTTCCGTTTTTGATCAACAAATCTCTGACTGATATACTTTTTCCGAAACTCAGTTTGGAAAAACTCCCAAGTTACTTGCTCCCGGGGCACAACAGAAGTCAGAGTACTCCACCAATAGTAGGCAGAATCACGTAGCAAGGAGATAGCACACTTTAGGCATTCATCGGGTGTACAAGATAGCTCATCGAGTACCCGGATAGTGTTGTCCAACCAAAATTCAGCTTGCTCGGCATCGTCGCTATCCGTAGCTTTAAATTCAGTAGCCCCATGTTTTCGGATTCGGTCAACTGGGGGCTTATTTGACCTTATTTGGTCAGTTACCGGTGGTATTGTAGGTGCGGGGGTGGTGTTTGTCGGGAATGGAGGTTGTGGAACAGCCGTATTAGTTCGAATGTATTGGTTGAACCAATCATTCATCACGCTATAGAAAGCTTGTCTAGCTTCATCATTCGGGTTACTCGCATTAGGTTGAGAGTCCACCGGCGCTGTCCCTTGTGCGGGAGCAGGCGCTACACTCTCAAGATCATCAGCTACCGCTCGGTCGGGATTGGGATCCATTACTATAAATAAACACATTTGCAAATGTCAGAAATCACCACACTATCAATTAATCACATAAAATGGCATGTATAGCTAGACCCCAACACATTACGGTAGTCCTAGAATCGACTAAACCGTAGCTCTGATACCACTCAATTGTAACGCCCCGAACCCGAGACCGTCACCGGAGTCGAATACGAGGTGTTGACAGACTTTTTAAAAATTTTTCCAGACACTGCCCAGTCTGAGTACTAGTCGCTTCAAAAATCATATCTTGAGTTTCACAACTCGAAAATCAGTTTTGTGATTTTTCCCTGAAACTAGACTCATGTCCCCACCTATATATTTTTTTCTAGAATTTTTGGTCGGGCCAATTAGTACAGTTTATTAGTCAAAGTCTCTCATGTTACAGGGGTCGACTACACTGACCTTTTCCCATTACGACTGGGATATCTCTCTGCACAGGGCTTCAATACTAATGCCGTTTGTTTCTATGGAAACTAGACTCAGAGAGGAATCCATACATATATGGTATGACCCCTAATTATCTCTGGTCAATTTATAGTGAATTTCCAAAGGCGGAACAGTGAATCCAGAAACTGTTCTGGCCCTGTTCCACAAGAACCCGAATATCTCTTTCTGTACTGTTCCTATAATTGTTTCGTTACTTCCATATGAAAGTAGATTCATCAAGGTTCGATCACATAATTTATTCACTATTTAATTCCACTCCTACGAATTTATGTGATTTTTCAATTCTACACCACTGTTGCTGTCAAAATCTGTTTTCAAGGTAAACTTTACCTATTTTGTGGTTACCATGGACCAACTAGGGTTTTGCCATACATAGGTCCACATGTGATCATATTTAGCCATTCCAATGGCTGATCATTAGCCCAACACTTCCATTTCAACCCATAGTCACATCGTGAAACCATATATACATACATAAACACAAATGGTCTAATGCCATACTCCACTTCTACGAGCCATTTTCGCATGGCTTTACACACATACATCGCAATAAGAACTTAAACAACAGGGGGTAGTCCTATACATGCCATATCCAGAGTTCAACTAAAGAGTACCAAAAGAGCTTGATAGTGTAGATGACTTCGACTTCGCTGATCCCGAATCCGATAGCTAACGAACAAAATCTATAAAACAGAGAGCCAAAGCAACCGGGTAAGCATTTTAAGCTTAGTAAGTCTCAAGTAATGAAATCGGCTTTGACTACAGTAATACATTCACATAGCTAACTAAGTCATTTTATTTACACACATTCTCATAATCCTACTTACTTCACACTTCATCAACATATATACACAAGGTATCAACCTTTCTAAAAGCCGAAAATTCGTTAGCCGATCGCACGAATACTATTTAAAACGAATCGACTTTTCCAATGCACATGCAACATACCTTATCGTTCGGGTTGGTCGAGCATATTTATTGAATTAGTTACAGCACAAAACGCTCACATTCAAACCCAAGTTTCTTCGGTATTTAACCGAATACAACCGCAAACACATTTGCCTTCGGGTCTTAACCCGGATATATCAACTTGCATAATTGCCTTCGGGTCTTAGCCCGGATATATCATCTCGCATAATTGCCTTCGGGTCATAGCCCGGACATATTAACTCGCATAATTGCCTTCGGGTCTTAGCCCGGATATATCAACTCGCATAATTGCCTTCGGGTCTTAGCCCGGATATATTAACTCGCATAATTGCCTTCGGGTCTTAGCCCGGATATATCATCTCGCATAATTGCCTTCGGGTCTTAGCCCGGATATATTCCAATGCTCATGCACACATATATCAATAATCATAACACATCCATATCATTTCTTCGTTACTAAGGCTCAAACACAAAACATTTATTAAACCTTTCAAATTTAGGCTCAGTAGCCGCACACAAAGAGCATAATTTCAATTGGCTTTATAACATAGTCTCTAAGCACATTCGACTATCCGTCATAGTATGACTATTCATTTCAATATAATTCAAGTAGGGTCATTACTCGAAGACTTACCTCAAATGTCGTCGGACGACTTCAACGGCTATTCAATTACTTTTTCCTTCCCTTTATCGGATCTAGTTCCCCTTTGCTCTTGAGCTTAAGTTCAACAAAATTTAAAATAGTCATTAATCGACTATTCAAGTATTACTTTCAGAATAATATATATATATTGATCCGACTTTCACACACATAGATTATAGTAAGCTTTATAATAATCAATAAATAATTCATCGGCAAACTTTCATTAATGTTTACAACAAAATCACATATTCACTACGAGCTGTTTTCCTGAGCAGTAGTTACTAAATTACTTATAACTGGAGCTACTAAACTCCAAATCACTTGCCGTTAATTTTCCCTGAATATAGACTCGTATATCTTCCATCCATAAAATTTTCAGAATTTTAGGCTTGGCCAATCAATACCAGATTTTTCTTAAAGTTTCCCCTATTTCACTGTTTGACTATTCTGACCACTCTTCACTACGAATCCAATTTCTCACTTTACAGAATTCCAAATGTATTGTATTTAATCTCATTTGAAACTAGACTCATTAAGGAGTCTAAGCATATAAATTTTATCTCATAATAATTTTTGTACAATTTCTAATGATTTTCTAAAAACAGAACAGGGAATCCAACAGTCATTTTGACTCAGCCCCACAATACTTCAAATATCTCAAGATCGGTAACTCTTTTGTTTTTATAGTTTCTTTTGTAAGAAAATAGACTCTTCAAGCTTTAATGACATAATTCACTCAGCTTCTAACTCAACTCCCACAATTTATAGTGATTTTTCCAAAATCACTTTACTGCTGCTGTCCTAAAGAGATTATTGGCAATTCACTCTTTCACACATTCTTTGTATACATATTATTTAATTATTAACAAGGAATGCTCATGACAAATTTACTCCCCATCGCATCTCAAAATTCGTCAAGCTTAGAACACATTTATTAATTAAATTCGGTAGTTTTATCACTTTGCTAACCACTTATACATATAATTCAATTCAACATTATAACCCATTATCACCCATTTAGCCGATTATAGAGAATTAAACATAATATCTCTAGGATATACTCTACATGGCCGAATACACTACATTAATTTCCAACATTACCTATGTAATTACCTATAGGTTCTTATACCTTAAATTCACACATTTAGCCTTTTAATGCCTATTGATCAATCCTTTGGTCCTATCAAGAACCATTTAACATGCAAGGAACATAATCATAGAGGAAGAAATTTACATTCTATATAGGCTCAATCTTTGACCGAATGTACTAGGCTCCTCTAAGCCACTCATCCAAAAATCTTTACCCCATTCTAGTCACTCTCCCATTGTTCCATACAACATGAGATAACCCCTAATTCCAACACTTAATCATTTGGCATATTGCTCAATTCACCATAAGAAATCTCAACTTCCTTGACATTACCAAGAGTGCATCCACCATTTAACTTAGCATATTATAAAGCCAAATCAACAAATTCAAAGCTTACCTCCTAATAGCTAAAGATGAATGCCGAATTGCTCTAGGTAAGTTTTCCCCTTCCTTTTTTTCTCCTTGTTTCGGCTTGAGGGAGGTATGAGAAGAAGATGAACACCATCCTCCTTCTTCTCTTTTATTTAATTCCTTTTATTTCAATTATTAAATCATATGTTAATACAAAATTATTTTAATTTTTGAATTAGTGGAGCATATTCCTTCCTTGGCCGGCCACTATATTTAACATGGGTAAATTGACATGCAAAACCACTCCTTTCAATGCATGTACTATTAGACCATTGTAAATTAGCCTCTCACTTTCCAACAAAGTTTCATATAAGTCCATATAACAAAATTCACATAAAGATGATCAAATTAATGCATGAAACTTTCACACATGCATTTACTCACATTATAAACACAGAATATAGCTCTTAATTATTTATAAGACTCGGTTTAGCAGTCCCGAAACCACTTCCCGACTAGGGTCAGTTTTGGGCTGTCACATCATCATTTTGCAAAATAGACCCCTCATATGAAAGCTCATGCTTTAGGGGTTCCAAAAATGTAAAAATCATCAAGAAAGACATTAAAAATCACTTACTAGCAAGGGATGTAAGTGGCTGATATTTCAAAGCTTCAAAACCCCTTTCTTTTCTGCCATCTTCGGTGGAGGAGAAGAGAAAAATGATAGCTTTTTCTTTTTAATTTGTTAATAATAAAACTAGTCAAAATTGGTAACCAAATTTCACCTAATTTTGACTTTTCAACAATTTTGTCTCCCATGGCCGGCCATCACACTTTCAATGGCCTAATTTCACTTTAAAGACCCTCAATTTAAAATACAAGGCAATTTAACACCTTTAGGTATTAAAACTCAACTTTTACCTTTTACGAGATTTAGTCCTTTTTCGAAATTGGACTAGAAATCGCTAAAATTAACTTACCAAAATTTACATGCACTTATAAAATTATATTATAACACAAAATAATACTAAAATAATTTTCTCTGGCCTCAGAATAGTGGTCCCGAAACTACTATTCCGACTAGGCCCAAAATCGGGCTGTTATAGGCATCATAAAGGATGACTCCCAGAAGATAGAGATATTGATGTGACTAACTGACTGATAATACATCGGACTGGCCTAAGAAGAATAGATTTTAAATCAATTTATGAATTTATTCACTTGTGACATTCATAGTGTGGCATACCTAGATCCTGAGTGGATGAAGAAATATGTATGCACGACTTGTATATGTTGATGTAAGTAAAAGCCTGAGTTCAAATAGATAAGAAACTAAAAGCTGGTGCATTGGGTATATGACTTTTGTAGTATGTAGCGTCATTCACAACAGTGGAATTCATAGCCCGAGACTTGGGTCAATGATATCTTCTCTTGGCATTAATGTTTGATTAAAAGTAAACATGGTCACGGGTCATTCCTCTTTATGATAAATAACTTGATTACTATTTTATAGTAATTGACTTTTCATGAAGGAAGATGTAATGGTTACCGTGAGATAAAATAGGATCATAGTGGGAGAATGAATATTAGCCAAGAGAGATTAAGGATATCCTACGAGGTTAACACACTTATGAAAAGGTCATTGGACAAACATTGATCAATGAAAATGAAATGGAAAAATGAGAAACATTTGGAAATGAAATGTGGTTTTGAATATTAGCCAAGAGAGATTAAGGATATCCTACGAGGTTAACACACTTATGAAAAGGTCATTGGACAAACATTGATCAATGAAAATGAAATGGAAAAATGAGAAACATTTGGAAATGAAATGTGGTTTTTACCAAAATGAAAATGAAAATAAACAAATGGAAACATTTGGAAATGAATATGTTTTCTTCAAAATGAAAATGACCTAGAAATGAATTTATGTTTTTTGAATTAAATGAAAATGTGGTCTTCTACAAAACTTTAATATATTGTTTCTCTACCCAAAAATAGAGAGAATTTATGCTCAACTATTAAATCTATTTTCCAGAATAACAATTATGTCAGTTTTCTATTTGAGAAAAGAATTTTTTTTCATACTAAAAGTTAAGAAAACTATTTGTGAGTTTGTGTTTGATTCAAATCATTTAAGCGGACACTCGAATTAGTTCATGCTACGAGAATAGCGGAGAAGGTTGTTTAGTTGAAAGCTAAGAACGACAAGGATCTGTTTAGCCAAAAACACATGTGCGAATTCGGTAATTGGTTTGTTGCTATATCACAAACTGATTCGATTTTTAAAATTTTTATTTTCTGTTATGCAAGAAAATCATTTTCAAACTAAATTTTTTCAAATATTTTGTACCAGAGTGCGAAGTTGTGCTATGTTCAGGGGCATGTATGTGGACGAATGTATGATAAATTTATTTTGCCAAAGTTTTGATTCCTAGAAAATTAAATGTAATTTATTATTCTCTCGGCCATATATATTTTAGGTCGTGGACTATCATCTCCAAGTAGAGTTTTATTTTATTATTTTAGAATAAAATATGTGAGCCAGAAACGGAGATAGAAATTTTATAATAATTTTTCTGACAGAACCCAAAGAACCGATATGTATTCAGGTCGGTCAAAATGAAGCAAACCAAACACAACCAAATCTACAAAAAACCAATGGTGGTTCGACAGTAGGATGTATTGCTGGTCCGACGATGATAGTTTAACTGTGGTGGCTGGTGGTGCTGGTCAACAACAGTTTGGCAATAGCTTGACAACAGCGATGACACAGAAACAATAACGAAAGGATGACAACGGTGAAAACGTGAAGTGGTACTGCAGCAAAAGTATTTGGTGGGAAAATAGAATACCCAAAGTATGCTTTGGGGTGAATTTTGTAGTTTTTTTATTTATGCTTTCTAGGATGGAATCATGAAAACTTTGGTTGGTCAGAGTCATTTAAATTTTTATGTTTTATATATGTATGTGATAAGCATGATGATATTTATATGACAATAAATGTATGTTCATGCATATGTATGATAAGGATGTCATATAGTTTAGGGAAGAATGTCACATGCACTTGTCATGCATATATTGATCATTCATGATTTAAATTGAACATTAAAAACCTTGCATGTTTTTTTAAAATATTGAGTGAGAGTAAGTCCTTAAGCAAGACCTATGAGCTCAATGGTCTTTGGTGATGGCATGACAATTTAAATACCTCATGGTAGGATTATCATATAGACCTCACAGAGGAGATCTCCTGAAAGTAAGTATATCTCTCTTGTGATTATATGATAGTTGGACTAGCCTTTAAGGTTGGTCTTATCATGAGATATTTCAAGAAGTTTTGTCTTCAAAGAGGGCAATTAGTCACAACATGCTACTCAGTGAGACTATCACACGATGACTGCCACACCCAAAAATTTGAGTTAGTAGAATTTGGTAATTAAGTCGTGGGATCGAGAGAGATATTAGAGTTAGAGTCATAATATTCAAAATAAAAAATTAAAATTGAATTAATAATAATCGAGTTAAAAAATATATGTTAGTAGGGATTAAATTGAAACGGATTTTAATTTAGACGTCAAAAGTGAAAAGAACGAACTTTAATTTAAATGGGATTTAGTTATAAAGGGAAAGAATAAGAAGAGGCCTTAGGGAAATAAACCAAAATTTGAAATTTTGTTGGCCATATAAGAACACCCGCCTTCTCTTCCCTCCACACTTCTACTCATTTGAAAAAAAAAATTGTTAGATCTAAATTAGGAGTTTTCTCTCAAAATTCTCTCAACCATTCTGATTTTCTAAGCATCGAAACACATTTCTCTTCTCCAATTTCTCAAGAAACTCATCTTTTCTATTTCAATTCTTTATTAGTTCTTAACATGTTCAGTCCAAATCTTGAGGAATTCTTCAAATCAAAGGTAATAATATGTTTTCTCATGGTTAAAATAGATAATATGTGGTTTTAATTCGAGTTTTTATTGATTTAATCAAGAATTCATGAGATCTATTTATTTAAAGCTTGATTGTACTTGTATTGGCAATCATCCATATTTTGGAAAAACAAAGATATGGGTATCAAAATGTTGGCACTAGAAATCTGAGATTCAAGGCACCAAGAGTGGGATTGAGATTTGGCATGAGATAATTGCAAATTTTGGTCCCTAATTGTATAGTGACTTTGCTAGTTAATCCTTGAACCTCCACTATAAATAGGCCTAATCATTTCCTATTTTTTATCAACCCACATTTGTCATTCTCTACTTAAGGCATTTTTCTCTCTCTTTATAAATCATCACTTGTATTTTGGAGTGAAATATATTTGGTAGTGCCTAAGGATGTAGGCAAAATTTGCTGAACCTCGTTAAAATTCTAGTGTTCTTTATTGTATTATTTTGCATATTTTGTGAGTGTGATTGTAATGATTATTGTGCTATTAAATTATGATAGAGGGATATTCTGGCTAGGAAAGACCTGGTACTTAAGCGATCCTTGTGATCCACCTCTCTTTCCTGGGAATTTAACTTAGTGTGATTTTTTAGTACAATAATTTTACTTTTTTACACGCTTCCACACAACAATTGATATCCGAGCTAGATTTGTACTTGGGAAATACTATCGTTTACGATACTATTTGCGTATACGATATTGTTCATCCACGGGACTATTCATATTAATGGTATTATTCACATATATAGTAGTTGGGATTGAGTAGAAAAATGGCAAAGGCATCATCATCAGCAAAGACTACTATAACCAATGCAAAATTTGAAGTAGAGAAATTTGATGGTACCAATAATTTTGGTATGTAGCAATGTGAGATCCTGGATATCTTATGTCAGCAAGAGCTAGATATAGCCCTTGAAGAAAAACCTGACAAGATGGATGACAAGAAGTGGGCCAAGATCAATAGACAGACGTGTGGTACAATTCGCCTATGTTTGGCCAAAGAACAGAAGTACTCTGTCATGAGGGAGACATTAGCAAAGAAGTTGTGGGATACACTGGAAGAAAAGTTTCTAACGAAAAGTCTTGAAAATAGGCTTTATATGAAAAAGAAACTTTATCGATTCACGTATGCACCCGGTATGTCAATGAATGACCATGTGAACTCATTCAATAAAATTTTAGTAGACTTGCTAAATTTGGATGAGAAATTTGAAGATGAAGACAAGTATTATTGTTGTTGAATTCCCTTCCTGATGAATATGATCATCTTACCACCACATTGCTTCATGGGAAGGATACGATCACATTTGATGCAGTCTGTAGTGCGTTGTATAGATCTGAGACTCGAAAGAAAGATAAAAAGGATCACAGAGATACAACTGCAGAAGTCTTAACAGTAAGAGATCATTCACACAACAACAAACCTAGTAGAAGGGGAAAGTCCAAAGGGAGACCTGTCAAAGATGAATGTGCTTTTTTTCGTGAGAAAGGGCATTGGAAAAAGAATTGTCCTAAGTTACAAAAGGGAAAGGCTATTTCTAATGCATGTGTAGCAGAGCATGATGAGAAGTCTGACTTTAGCTTGGTTGGCATGGCAATGGCATGTCATACAGATGAGTGGATTTTGGATTCAGGATGTACTTACCATATGTGTCCTAATAAGGACTGGTTTTCTAGTCTTAAAGAACTAGAAGGTGGAGTTGTTTTTATGGGCAATGACAATGCTTGTAAGATAATGGGAGTAGGTACAATCTAATTGAAGAATCACGATGACTCAATCCAAATTTTGACAAATGTTCGCTACATACCTAGCTTGAAGAAAAATCTCATCTCATTAGGGGTCCTAGAATTTAAAGAGCTCACAATCATTTTGAGAGATGGATTACTAAAGGTAGTGGTTGGGGTATTGACGGTGATGAAAGGTACAAGAAGGAATAACCTGTACTATTTAAATGGAAGTACAGTTATTGGATCAACATCAACAGTTTCTGCGAAAGATGCAGATTCAGAGGCTACCAGGTTATGGCATATGCGATTGGGACATGCTGGTGAAAAAGCTTTGCAGAATTTGGCAAAGCAAGGCTTGTTGAAAGGTGCAAATTCTTGAAAATTGGAATTCTGTGAACATTGTGTTCTAGGCAAGTAGGCGAGGGTAAAATTTGGTTCAACAATTCACAGTACGAAAAGAATTTTGGACTACGTTTACAGTGATGTGTAGGGACCTACCAAAGTGGCTTCTTTGGGAGGTATGCACTATTTTGCTACTTTTGTTGATGATTTTTCAAGAAAAGTATGGGTATCTAATGAAAAGAAAAAGTGAAGTTTTGGATCCATTTCTGAAATGGAAGAAGATGGTAGAGACTCAGACTGGTCGAAAGGTCAAACGACTTCGATCAAATAATGGTACAAAGTACAAAAATGATTCATTTCTACAACTATGTCAAGATGAAGGCATTATGTGACACTTCACTGTTCGGGATACAACACATCAGAATGGGGTGGCAAAACATATGAATCGGACTATACTGGAGAAAGTTTGATGTATGTTGTCCAATGTTAGATTGGGCAAGAAATTTTGGGCTAAGGCAGTTACATATGCGTGCCATCTAATTAACCGTTTGCCATCAGTTGCAATAAATGGAAAAACTCCTATGGAGATGTGGACTGGTAAATCTGCTACTAATTATGATTGTTTACATATTTTTGGTTCCACTGTATATTATCATGTAAAAGAATCTAAGTTAGACCCAATAGTAAAGAAATCATTATTCTTGGGTATACTGGTGGAGAAAAAGGATATCTCTCTAGTGTCCTGATACAAAGAAGATTGTTTTTAGTAGAGATGTGACCTTTGATGAATCAACCATGATAAAGAACAAAGATTCACAAAAGGATGATGAAACCAGTAGTACTTTGCAGCAGGTGGAGCTTGAAAAGGTTAACGATGATCCAACTAATATTAAAGGAACAAATGATGAAGAAGTTTCGACCCAAGAACTTCTACAGCAACAAGATTCAATTACATATAGAAGGCCAAGAAGAGAGATTCATATGCCTGCTCGCTTTGATGATATGGTGGCCTATGCACTTCTAATTGCAGATGATGATGTTCCTTCTACTTACACAGAAGCAAGAAGTAACCTTGATGGTATAAAGTGGAAGCAAGCTATGAATGAAGTAATGCAGTCTCTTCATAAAAATGGGACTTGGGAGTTGGTAACACTGCCCAAAGGAAAGAAGGAAATTGGATGCAAATGGGTATATGCAAAGAAGGAATGATTTCCTAGTAAAAATGAAATTTGATACAAGGCTAGACTGGTAGCAAAAGGTTACGCTCAGAAAGAAGGAATAGGCTATAGTGAAGTGTTTTCTCAAGTTGTGAAGCATTCGTCTATTCAGATTTTGCTAGCCTTGGTTGCGCAATATAATCTTACACTAGTTCAGCTCGATGTGAAGACCGTGTTTTTACACGGTGATTTGGAAGAGGAAATCTATATGGCTCAGCCAGATTGATTCAAGGTTACTGATAAAGAAAATTGGGTTTGCAAACTAACAAAGTCACTTTATGGATTGAAACAATCTCCGAGGCAATGGTAAAAGTGATTTGATTAGTTCATGAAAGGGAAAAGGTACACAAGAAGTAAATTTGATCATTGCGTGTATTTTTAGAAGCTACAAGAAGGAATTTCCATATACTTGCTCTTATATGTTGACGAAATGTTGATAGCATTGTGGAGTTGAAATTGAGAGATTGAAAACTCAACTCAACCTTGAGTTTGAGATGAAAGATCTAGGTGAAGCTAAGAAGATTCTTGGCATGGAAATATGTAGAGATAGAGCTCATGGCAGAGTTAGCTTGTCTCAGAAGCAATATTTGAAAAAAGTACTACAGTGGTTTGGCATGAACGACAGACAAAACCTGTAAGTACCTCGTTGGCTTCTCATTTCAAGCTTTATGCACAACTATCTCCTTCAATGAATACGAAACAAGAATACATGTTACAAGTTTTGTATTCTAATGCAGTAGGTAGCTTGATGTATGCAATGGTGTGTACAAGACCCGACATTTCACAGGCAGTTAGTATAGTGAGCAGGTATATGCATAATTGTAATAGCCCAAAATTGGGTCTAGTTGGAACAGAGGTTTCGGGACCACAAAATCTGAGATATATATAATTATTTTATTATTATTTTGAGTTCTATGATATGATTGCATGATTGTGTGAAAATTTCGTGAAGAAATTCTATGCATAAAGTGCTTAATTCGAAGTTAGGGACTAAATTGAATAAGTTGCAAAACTTGCATTCTAGAAGTTTCTAGTATGAAATTGATTTGAAATATTAATTAGGAGGTCTTAAATAGCAATTTGACCAATTTCTAAGTTATGGAAAAAATTGGACATGGATGGAATTTTTGGAAAGTTTAGTAGTAAGGGTATTTTGGTCATTTAGGGGTAAAATAAATTAAAATACAAAATTAAAAGCCAATTTTGCTCATCTTCTTCACCATGGACGTGTATACCAAGGGAGACTCCATGGCTAGGGTTTTCAAGCTTCTCAAGCTCAATTGTAAGTCCGTTCTAACCCCGTTTTTCAAGTTCTTTACGTTTTTTGAGTCCTGGTAACTTGATTTAGCTTATGCTAGCAATAATTCAATCTAGGGTTCATATTTGGAAAAATACCCATAGGTAAAATTTGTGTATTCTGGTTTTTTATGATACAATATGAGGTTTTAAGTTATGTTAGACAACTTGTGCTACTCGGTTTTAAGTGAAAACGAGCAAAATGGCTTAATCGGTAAAAATACCTAATAGTCATAAGTATATGTTAGAGTGAGAATTTGATGTTGCCATAGAAGGGAAAAGTGATCATCATGTCATAAAACATAAGAATAAGGGATGAAGTTTAATTCCCGAGCCTAGGGGCAAAAATGTAAATATGCAAAAGTTTAGGGGTAAAATAGTAATTTTTCCAAAGTTTGAGTTAAGGACTGTTTTGAATAGTACATTAATTAAATAAGTAAAATATGATGTTTTAGATCCCAGAAAACGAGATTTGAACCTAGAATGAGAGAAAAATTGAAAATTGGGAAAGTTGGTAAAATGGCCGTTTTAATATCAAGGTAAGTTCATATGTATAATAAGCATTAATTTATGCATGTTTCAATGTAAAATTGATATATTTACTATGATCTCCGAGGTGTTGAAAGTATGTAAGTTGGTATGATAATAATACAACAATAATGCTGTAATTTATATTTGAAAGTTAAATTTAGTGAATTAATTGAATTATGTTAAATTAAATGATTATGGTGCCAAGTTTATGAATTGATTTAAAAATATGTCTATGGTACATGAAGTGCATTGAATTATCATACATAAATGTGATTTCTATGATTATGGATATTATGGGAAATTGTAAGTTCATATGATTTTTAATAAGACAATGTGTAATTTAATGTTATTGCGTTGATATTAAATGAGATGTAATTTTATATGTAAGTAATACATCACTATTACTTGTATTATGATATTTTATAAAAATATTGGAAATATTTTTGTGAATAATTACTTGATTGGTGAAATTGTTGGAAAAGAGAGAGAAATCCCTGTTGAACCTTCGGAAAGATTGGATGATACAGATGGTATGTAGCTAGGTCACATGTATAGTGCTGAGTGCACATCATGTGTACAAGAGAGCTACAAGACATTATGATGTAGCTAGGTCACATGGGTGATACTATGTGTACACCATGTAGACAAGAGAGCTACGGGATATATGTAGCTAGGTCGCATGCGTGGTTCCAAGTGAAGGACACCATGTAGACAAGAGAGCTACGAGATAAACTGGCTAGGTCACATGGGTGGTACTAAGTGTTCACCATGTGTACAAGAGAGCCAAACTATATGATGGGTGGAGCTATGTGCTGAAACCACCAAGTATCGAGGATTGATCCGAAGTGTTCAACGGTAGACTCTCTATGTATTGCTTTGTGAGTTTTGTGATGAATAAGTGCAAGAACTTGGTTATGTGAATGATGTATTCATTAAGTGACCAGGATGTGGTAAGGTTATAAACAAGTAAGTTATACATGAGGATGATTTTATGGTGACCTTGTGATCATGGGCCTATACTTGTGATGTATGAAATGTGGTGAAAATGATTTGTGATATGTATGTTAAAATGAGGTTAATACAAAGAAAGTGTGAAAGAGTGAATTAGCAATAAAACTGTTTTGGACAGTAGCAGTGACGTGATTTTGAAAATCACCAAAAATAGTATAAATTGAATCAGAGACTGAATGAGATATCAAATTAAATCTTAATGAGTCTATTTTCATATAAAAGAAACATACAAGAAAAGGAGTTCTATATTTTGAGATATTTATGTTTTTGTGAGACTGATTCAGAATGATTACGTGATCCCCTATTCTAACTTTGAAAAATCACAAAAATTTGGAGAAAATAATTAGAGGCTCAAAATTATATTTTTAAAATCCATAATGAGTCCATTTTCAAGATAAATCAACAAGAACATTATCCGAGTTCTGTACTGTGAGATAATTATTTTTTAATGAAGAGAGGTCAGAACTGTCAAAAAGTGAAACAGGGAAAATTTTAATGAATAAAATGTACTAATTGGCTAAACCAAAAATTATGAAACTTTTATGGTGGAAAGATATGTGAGTCTAGTTTCAGGGTAAATTTACGGATCTTAATTTAGAGCTCTGTAGCTCGAATTATAAACAATTAAGTGACTATGACTCGTGTGGACAGTTTGATGTGAACATTTATTAGTAAATTGTGAAATCGTACTTACAAGAATGCTATATACATTAAGGATGTGGAATGGAGAGGAGGAGGAGGAAAATAAATATATGTGGAATACATGGAAACTATGGTATATGAAATATTGATATAATGAAATAAATGATATGTGTTTATAAGAAAACAAAAGAGAATGTTATGTATCATGACATGTATATATATATATATGACTAGTCTCAATGTAATGCTTGTTGGGTATGGAATTGAATTGAAATGTTTCAGGCAAACATGTTATTTTGCGCATCTGAATCGTGGTATTTTATAAAGATATGATCTAGCTTTAAATATGAATGCTTGATGATTAAGTTGAAGATATTTGGTAAGATGATAATCTTGGTATAAATGTATAAGTGGTACTATAATAAACAAGGTAAAATGAGTATAAGAGACACATGTATGATGACATACAAATGCTATGTTTGTCATTTAATTGAGGATGTTTAATCATTAAATGAATGCCATGTTATATGCTTTTGATTTTGTATAAGTGTGTAAGAGATCAAGGTTGACCAAAGCTTGGAAAATAGCCTAGGTATAGCCGTGTATGGAACACGACTTTGGGACACGGGCGTGTGGAGCCTTAGAGCATGAAATTTCCAAGATTTTCGTAAGTTCTCGGTTTAGTCCCAAACCCTTTCTAAAGTATGTTTTAGGCTCCGTAGACTCAAATAAGGGACTATGTGTAAGAGAATAAACGCTTTGAAATATGAATAAAATTTTATGGCTCGTATTTTAGTTTAATGTTTGTATGTTTGTCTGGTAATGCCTTGTACCTTAGCCCGGCCTCGGATACGGGTAAGGGGTGTTACAATAATCCTGGAAAATAACATTAGCAAGCTGTGAAATGGATTCTACGGTATATTCAAAAGACCATGGATGTTGGATTACTGTTCAAGCAAGATACTACACTTGGTAAAGGTGTTATTAGATACATTGATTCTGACTATGCCAGTGATTTGGATAAACGCAGATCAACCATCAGTTATGTATTTACACTTTCTTAAGGACCAATAAATTGGAACTCTACACTGCAGTCTATGGTTGCATTGTCAACCATAGAAGTCGAATACATAGCTGTAACAGAGGCTGTAAAGGAAGCTATTTGGTTACAAGGTATGGTTATAACCTTGAGATTGGTTCAGGAGCATATTAATGTGTATTGTGATAGTCAAAGTGCTATTAATTTAGCAAAGAATCAAGTCTATCATGCACGTACAATGCATATCGACGTACGATTCCATTTTGTGCAGAAAATTATTGATGAGGGGAAAATTCATCTTCAGAAGATTAAAACCTGCAGATAATCCGGCAGATATGATGACTAAGGTGGTAATAACAACCAAGTTCGAACATTGTTTGAACTTGATTAATATCCTACAAGTTTAACAGTTGAAGAAGGCATTATCAAGTATTGTTGACAAAGGCAGAAAGAATTGAGTAAAGATAAGATTATCCTAATCAAATCTTCAATGTAGGGATTATTGGAAATCATCCATATTTTGGAAAGACAAAGGTATGGGTATCAAAATGTTGGCAATAGAAATCTGAGATTTAAGGCACCAAGAGTGGGATTGAGATTTGGCATGAGATAATTGCAAATTTTGGTCTTTAATTGTATAGTGACTTTGCTAGTTGATCTCTGAACCTCTACTATAAATAGGCCTAACCATTTCTCATTTTTTATCGACCCACATTTGCCATTCTCTACTTAAGGCATTTTTCTCTCTCTTTTTAAATCTTCACTTGTATTTTGGAGTGAAATATATTTGGTAGTGCTCGAAGACGTAGGCAAAATTTGCTAAACCTCGTTAAAATTCTAGTGTTCTTTATTGTATTATTTTGCATATTTTGTGAGTGTGATTATAGTGATTTATTGTGCTATTAAATTACGATAGAAGGATATTCTGGCTAGGAAAGACCTGATACTTAAGCGATCCTTGTGATCCACCTCTCTTTCTTAGGAATTGAACTTAGTGTGATTTTTTAGTACAATAATTTTACTCTTTTAGACGCTTTCGCACAACAACTTGAAAATGGTAGATCTCATAATTGTGAGCTAAATGACAATTTAAAAATGATTTTCAACTCATTTTGAAGCAATTAAGGGGTTTATAATCTTAATTTAACAAATATTTAATGAATTTTAATGGATCAAATTATTTCTCTTATATGGGATTGAAAATAAACATGATTTTCTGAAAAATAGTGATTAGTATTATTGAAGGAAATTAGTGGTATAGGTCTATAAATAAATGTTAAATATGATGTTAGGAAGTAGGAATTAAGGATTAAGTTAAGTGAGAGTAAAGAAATCAAAGTTTGAAGGAGGTGTGCGAGGTGAGCTTGCCAAAGAGGTGTGAATGGCGAGGTGCTAGGTTAGTAGGAAGGTTGTTGTACTATAGAATGATTGTATTATGTTATGTATTTTGTTATGTGAAGCCTTAAAATGCAAATGAGCATCCTCTTGCAACGACAAAGTCAAGTAGAATCTTACCTAGGCGCGGCAAAGCAGTGAAGTCGTGATAGGTGAGTGCCTTACATACTACAGTTTCACACAAGTCATGTGTTAATGGCGAGCTCAGGTAGCCTAACAGTGCATCCTAAGTTCCTAAAGTAAGTGTTTCTGACTATGTGAGCTCTATTATAATAATGTGAATTGTGTTAATTTCGCGAACTATGTTAATTTGGTGAATTGTGTTATTTATGTAAACTGTGTATTGTGAGATTTTGTGCTATATACAAGTCCTGATATGTGAGTTATGCCGTATGTGAACTAAGATTATATGCGAGCTATATTATATATGAACCATGCTTTATTGCGAACTGTTTGAGATGTGAGTAATGTGTATTGCGAATTATGCTATTGTGCTTGCTCTACAAAATTGTGAGCCTTATTATATTGTTTATTGTGAATATGTTAAAAGTGATATGTTGGCATTGTGAACACTTGAAACCATTGGATATCATTGACATGCCATAGGATTGTGAGTACTCAACTTTATATTGTGATAGGACGATATGGCCCGAAGATTGCTTTGGAGAGGTAACGGAATGTACAACATAGCTTCATTCACCAAAGACAGCGTAGTGTGTTTGTAGAGTGTTAGCACTTGCACTACACTTAATAGAGATAGCGTAGGACTCTTTGAGTCATTTGGTATGTTTAGAGATCCGTTCATCCAATGCATATGATTTATGATTATGTTTCACAATAACAAATTGCCAATATATCAGTAAATTATGATAAACAGTAAATTATACATATTTTTACCCCATGTTTAATGCATTTTATAGATGATTTCTCATTAGAATTGGTGAATTCGATGCTCCTAATGCTTTAATTTCATGTTTTGTACTCGGGAGAGCACCAAGAGTCAAAATGAGCCAAAAACGAGCCAAAAAGGGACAAAACGGACCAAATCAAGAAGATGACACGGCCTAAGCCTTGCCACACGGGCAACTCACACGCCCGTGTCTTTCGAGGGTGTCGACCAAGGTTTTCATGATTCACACGGCCTGGCCATTGACCTACACCGCCGTGTGCAATTTAACTGATCAAGCACGGCCTGGCAATCACGTAACATGGCCGTGTCACACGAGCGTGTCCCTACCGAGCCCAACTTAAGTCCAATTCAGAAAAGGCCACTTTTGAGGGTTTCTAGGTATTCCAAAGCCTATAAATACACACTAGAGGAGGAGGAAAAGGGGAGACGGAGAAGGGAGGTAAGGAATTACCCCAAGGAAGCCGATTGATCCATCTCAGAAGCTGGATTCATCATCAAGACTGAAGATCTCTCCTCAATTTCCCTTCAGGAGTTCTGGGTTTTCTTTATGTTTTGTATTCTTTATTCTTCTGAGATGTTTTCTTATTTAGTTATGAACTAAATCCCCTAAATACCTAAAGGGAATGAAACTTAAGACGAATCCTGTTATTATTTTTTGAATCGTATAATAAATATTTAACTTGTTCTTAATTATGTGTTCCGAATTCTTGTTTTGATATCCCAGGATACTATTCAAGACATGCTCTTATTTAGAGGAGGAATAGACCCTGTCTAAGAGTACTTTTGTCATAATTAAGCGGAGTTGATTTCACGCCTAGAAATAGGGTGACAAGATTTTCCCAGATTAGGGTGAAACCTAATAAGGGGATCCATAGATCGAGTTAATGCAAACCTAGAGTGTTAATTAGAGAAAAGTCTCGGATATTCAATCTAGGGATTAGACGTTATTAGTCTTGAATAGGGATAATAACATAACTTAGGGATCTCTACGGAACAAGTTAAATGAATAAATCATCCGATTCGGAGCCAAAATAACAAGTAAAGTCTAGGTGGATTTTTCCTTAGGTATTGTCTTCATTCAATCGATTTTCCCAAAAGCAATTCCCCAATTCTTTTCTCTGTGTGTTCTTAGTTTAATTAGTTAATTAAAACAAAACCCCATTATTTTTAGGCTAGATAATAAAAAGACAGCCATTACTAGTACTTTTGGTTCCCTTGGGTATGATATCTCAGTCTTGCCAATACTATACTATTGTTCGATAGGTGCGCTTATCTTTTCGTCGTGATAATACTTAGTCTAGGTTTGATCTTCATTATAAATATTTATTACTTGTTATGAATCATGCGATCAAGTTTTTGGCACCGTTGCCGGGGAACTGAAATATTAGGAACACTAAATTTTTATTACTTTAGCCATTATTTTTCTTGCAATTTTATTTTATTTTATTATTTATTAATTTACTTTTTCTCTCTCTTGGCAGGTTTTTATAGTTTATGACTAGAAGAAACCTGGCGGGACCATTACTTTTTTACGAAGAAATCGATCGTACAATTCACAAAAATCAAAGAGAAATAAGGCGCAGATTACGATACACGGAGAACGAGTGAGAAAACGATACTCGACCCCCAACCGACGAGATGGCTGAAAACCAAGGCAATCAGCTACCTCCCGCAATTGCAGCTAATCAAAATCCTGCTCCACGTACTATGTATGATTATGCTAAACCTTCTTTAACAGGAACTGAATCTAGCATAGTTAGACCTGTTGTAGCTGCAAATACTTTTGAATTAAAACCTAACACTATTCAGATGATACAGCAGTTTGTTCAGTTTGATGGTTTGCAAGATGAAGATCCCAATGCTCACTTAGTGAACTTTCTGGAAATTTGTGATACATTTAAAATCAATGCCGTTTCTAATGATGCCATACGTCTTCGGTTATTTCCCTTTTCACTGAGAAACAAAGCTAAACAGTGGTTGAACTCATTACCACGAGGGTCTATCACTACTTGGGAACAAATGACCGAGAAATTTTTACTAAAATATTTTCCGCCAGCTAAAATGGCTAAATTATGTAATGATATCTCTTCTTTTGTACAGATGGATTTAGAAACACTTTAAGATGCATGGGAGAGATACAAGACTTACTGAGAAGGTGCCCTCACCATGGGTTACCACTTTGGCTTCAAGTACAAACATTCCACAATGGTCTGAATCCCTTGACTCGACAAATGGTTGACGCAGCTGTTGGTAGAACCATCAACAATAAAAAACCAGAAGATACCTATGAATTTATAGAGGAGATGTCACTAAATAACTATCAGTGGCAAGTTTTGAGGACAAAGCCAACGAAAACAGCCAACGTTTATAACATCGATTCAGTCACCATGTTCTCTAATCAGGTAGAACTACTCAATAAAAAGATTAACGGTTTACTTGGTTCTACCCAGGTACATCTAGCAATGAGGTGTGACTCAAGTGGCGGAGGTGTGCATACAGAATACCAATCCTTTAATCCTACAACTGAAAAAGAACAAGTCAACTATATGGGTAACAATAACTTCCGATCTCAAAATAACCCGTACAGTAATACTTATAATGCAAGTTGGAGGAACCACCCAAATTTCTCCTGGGGTGGTCAAGGGAATCAAAAGGCACAAAATCCTCAGGGTTTTTAACAGCCACCTTATCAACAAGAGAAGAAACCAAACCTTGAGGAAATGCTCTCAAAATTTATATCAGTGTCAGAAACCTGTTTCCAAAATACCGAGACAACACTTAAAAATCAACAAGCATCGATCCAAGGACTCGAAACTCAGATAAGCTAGTTTTCAAAACTAATCTCGAAAAGACCACCAGGAAATTTATTTAGTAATACCAAATCAAGAGAGCATGTCAAAGCGGTTACACTAAGGAGTGGGAAAGTGTTAGCGGAATCTGAAAAGAAGTTAGCACAAGAAGCCGTGGAAAGAGAAAGGAGGGAAGAAAAAATTGAAAATAGTGACAAACCAGTGCCGGAAGAATATACACCACCGGTTCCATATCTAGCAAAATTAAAAAAAGATCACATTGATGCACAATTCAGTAAGTTTCTTGAACTTTTTAAGCAATTACATATCAACTTACCTTTTGTTGAAGCTATCTCGCAGATGCCTACATATTCAAAATTTTTATAGGAGCTTTTAACAAATAAAAGGAAGTTCGAGGACTTATCTACAGTAGAACTCAACGAGGAATGCTCTGCCATACTCCAAAATAAGCTGCCAACAAACTAAAAGATCCAGGAAGTTTTGCTATCCCTTGCTTAATTGGTAATCTGAATATTGAAAAAGCACTAGCTGATTTAGGTGCTAGTATTAATTTGATGCCCTATAAAATGTTCAAACAACTTGGTCTTGGGGAACCTAAACCCATTAGGATGAGTATTCAATTAGCCGATAGATCTATTAAATATCCCAGGGGTATTATAGAAGATGTACTCGTAAAAGTAGATAAATTTATATTCCCTGTTGATTTTGTTATGCTTGACATGGATGAAGATGTGGAAGTACCCTTAATTTTAGGGCACCTATTCCTAGCCACTGCTAGAGCCATGATTGACGTGGGTGATGGTAAATTGGTACTTAGAGTAGGTGACGAGGAAATGATCTTTAAAATTTATGATGCTATGAGATTCTCTAGGGAACAGGATGATGCATGTTATTTCATTAACTCTATTAATCATATTACTCAAGACTCTTTTCAGAAAATTGTACAAGAGGAGACGACAGAATCGTATCCAGCTCAAGACGAGGAGATAGGTGAGGAACCTAATGACCATCCGTCAAGACAAGTAGAATATGAGGGTATTAAGATAAACGATGAACCTTAAGCAAAAACCCTCGATTGAGGAGCCTCCCAAACTGGAACTTAAACAATTACCAAACCATTTAGAATATGCATTCCTTGGAAATAATTCTACATTACCAGTTATTATTGCTTCTAATTTGCAACCCAAGGAGAAAGAGGAACTAATCCAAGTATTAAAAGAAAATAAGAAGGCCATAGCATGGAAAATTTTTGACATTAAAGGAATCAGTCCTTCTTTTTGCACCTATAAAATTTTAATGAAAGATGAATACAAACCATGTGTGCAAGCTCAAAGACGTCTGAACCCCAACATGAAAAAATTTGTAAAAGCTGAGGTAATTAAACTTCTAGATGCTAGAATTATTTATCCTATTTCTGACAGTTCTTAGGTAAGTCCAGTGCAGGTTGTCCCCAAGAAAGGAGGCATGACGGTTGTGACCAACGAGAAGAATGAATTAATCCCAACAAGAATGGTTACAGGATGGAGAGTTTGCATAGACTACAAGAAACTGAATGACGGCACAAGAAAAGATCACTTCCCCTTGTCATTCATTGACCAAATGTTAGAAAGATTATCCGGACACATGTATTAGTTCTTCCTAGACAGACTCTCTGGTTACTTCCAAATCCCAATAGCTCCTAAAGATCAAGAAAAGATGACATCCACATGCCCATATGGTACATTCGCTTATCGTAGAATGTCTTTTGGATTATGTAATGCCCCTGCTACTTTTCAACACTGTATGATATCCATATTCGACGAACTCGTGGAAGATATCATGGGAGTCTTCATGGATGATTTTTCGGTATTCGGTAACTCTTTCCATCTCTGCCTTAAAATTTTAAAACGAGTTTTAATAAGATGTGAGGAAACAAACCTTGTGCTCAACTGGGAGAAATGTCACTTCATGGTTCAAGAAGGTATTGTACTAGGGCATAAAATTTCTAGTAAAGAGATTGAGGTGGATAAATCTAAAATAGAAACAATCGAAAAATTACCACCCCCTAGTTCAGTTAAGGCTATTAGAAGCTTTTTAGGACATGCTAGTTTTTATAGAAGATTCATTAAGGATTTTTCTAAAATAGCTAAGCCTTTAACTAAATTGCTAGAAAAAGATATACCTTTTAACTTCGATCAGGAATGTTTAGAAGCATTTAATACTTTAAAAGATAAATTAATTAATGCTCCAATCATAATTGCACCTGATTGGAACTTGCCATTTGAACTAATGTGTGATACGAGTGATTTTGTAGTAGGTGCAGTACTGGGACAGCGAAGAGACAAGCATTTTCAACCTATCTATTACGCCAGCAAAACCTTAACGGCTGCACAAGAAAACTATACTACTAAGGAAAAAGCGTTGCTAGTTGTGGTTTTTGCTTTTGATAAATTTCGATCATATCTCATATTGTCTAAAGTTGTTGTTTACACTGACCATTCCGCCCTTCGCTATCTTTTAACTAAAATCGATGCAAAACCTCGACTCATTCGATGGATTCTCCTTTTGCAAGAATTTGACTTGGAAATTCAGGACAAGAAAGGAGCTGAAAATCTCGCGACTGATCATCTGTCCAGGCTTGAGAAATCCAATACCAGAGAACTAGATGACATGGAAATAAATGATTCATTCCCTGAAGAACAATTTTTCGCTATATCTAACTCCAAGGTACCTTGGTTTGCAGACATCGTGAATTTTTTAGCTGCTAACATTATCCCAAAAGGGTTAACACACCAGCAAAAGAAGTGATTCTTTAATGATATGAAAAACTACTTTTGGGACGATCCATTTTTGTTTCGCAAATGTGCAGATCAAGTCATCATAAGATGCGTTACAGGATCAGAAATATCAAAAATATTGGAACACTGCCACTCAGGGCCAACCGGAAGACACTATAGTAGAACACACAAAATACTTGAATCAGGTTTTTATTGGCCTTCGTTATTCAAAGACACTATCAGGTATGTTACTTTCTGTGACAAATGCCAACGGACAGGTAACATATCTAAACGTGATGAAATGCCTCAAAACTATATGCTTTCTTGTGAAATATTTGACGTGTGGGGTATCGATTTCATGGGCCCATTCCCCAGTTCATTCGGAAATAAATACATCTTAGTATCAGTTGACTACATGTCCAAATGGGTAGAAGCCCAAGCTCTACCTACTAATGATGCTAGAGTGGTAGTACGTTTTCTTAAAAAACTCTTTTCGAGATTCGGAACACCTAGAGCAATTATCAGTGACAGGGGTACTCATTTTTGTAATACCCAATTTGACAAAACCCTTAAAAAAATACGGAGTTCATCATAGAACAGCCACCCCATACCATCCTCAAACTAATGGACAAGTTGAAGTAGCAAACCGAGAACTCAAACGGATCCTTGAAAAAATAGTAGAATCAAACAGAAAAGACTGGGCAACAAAATAGACGATGCCTTATGGGCTTACAGAACCGCTTTTAAGACTCCTATAGGGACATCACTTTACAGACTTGTTTATGGCAAAAGTTATCATCTCCCATTTGAACTAAAGCATAAAGCTTTTGGGGCTATTAAATTTCTAAACCTTGATCCCAAACTTGCAGGAAAAACAGGTTGATGCAGCTGAATGAGCTAGATGAATGGCGAGCCAATGCATACGAAAATTCACGCCTATACAAGGAAGAGACAAAGTGGCGCCATGAAGTTCCTTTAAAGCAACAGAAACAATTTGAAGTTGGATATCTCTTCTTACTATACAACTCAAGACTCAAATTATTTCCCGAAAAACTAAAATCACGATGGTCAGGACCCTTCGTAATTCAATCTGTTCATCCATATGGCACGATAGAGGTAAGTCACCCATCATATTGTACTTTCAAAGTAAACGGACACCGTCTCAAACTTTATAATGGTGAGGATTTTAAAGTCGATAGAGAGAAGCTATGACTCCACAAATCGCCCTGATTATCCTAACAAGGTAACAGTCGAGCTTAGACTATAAACAAGCGCTTCTCGGGAGGCAACCTGAGTACTAACGATTTTAAATTATTTTAAATGCAAGTTTTAAACATTTAGGTCACTAACAGAGTATTTGAAGCATAAGTTCCTAGCACCACACGGCCTGTAACACTGTCGTGCTTAAGGCTGTGTGACCAACACGGAAGGAAACACGGCCGTGCGATACGGCTGTGTGAAAATAGGGTACATGATTTCCCTAAAACATGGGATGCGATACATCCCCACAGTCGTGTGACATGGCCGTGGATGAACTTCATAAGTGACCATGGGGTGGGAATGGAAAACCACGGGTGTGCCAGGGACAAGGCTCGATTCTGTTTCTTCGACACGGGTGTGAGACACGCCCATGTCGTATAGCCATGTACAACAATACACAAGCGTGCTACCATAACACACGGGCGTGGAAGAAGCGAACAAAGCTAGGCACGGCCGTACGACATTGCCGTGTTCGACACACTCCCAAGACACACAGGGGTGGGATAGTAGCCGGGCACGACCTAACTCGCAAAATTCAAAAAACACGGGCTCACCCTCAAAGTACACGGGCGTGGCCCTAGGCCGTGTGAACCTCCCCTATATAAGCAAACCACTGTTTATCTTCTTCCCCTTTTCAAAACCCTAGCCGAAATCTACCCTTCTCCACTTCCTAATCCCTATATCGGCTACCCTCTCGTCCAATTCATGCGGCAGCTTCATATGCTGACATCTCTGAGCGCCTCACCTAATTCGAGCAGCAATGCTTTCAACGATTTGACAACATTGATGCTATTCTACAGCAGATTTGTCAGCACATCCACATCTCATCGCCAGTCCCACCTCACGAACCATCCAGCGATGAAGATGTTTAGAAATATTTATTTATTATTTTATGTTTTTAATTTTTATCGAAACTAATTTTTATTTTTATTAGATTTTAGATTTTTATTTTTATTTTTTTATTTCGGTTATTTCTTTTTGAGTCCTTATTCTTCCTAATATCTCCAAAAAAGTTTCTAATTTTATCACAGTTATATAAAGCTCCTAAGCTCATCATCACATAGGAACTACAACTCTACCGGGGAAGGTTCTCCACGACTGTCATGTCCTGCTTGACCACGGCCATAGCTACCACTAGATATAATATTCTTTTGGCACAGGACTTACAGCCTAATGAACCTCTACGACCGTCGGAGTATCCTTCTCCACTCTCAAACCGATCACTCTCCAAAACTCTAGTTCGAGGAATTCATCATACAGGAAGTTTCACTTCTCTCCCTATCTTATTTTTATTCTCTAACATCTATCTTTGTACATTGAGGGCAATGTACATCTTAAGTGTGGGGGTATTTATTTCACTATTAGAAAAATCCCTGAATAATCACCTTGTTCTCATGAAAAACTCTCATATCATATTTAGGATAAATTTTAATTGATTTATGATTTTGATTGATATATATTGAATTAAAACATAGAGATTTATGCATTGATTATTTAAACTTTAAGACATTAGAGAATCAAGCATGATAAGTTGATTTTTAAGAAATTAAAATTATAGGTTGTTTCCCCAAGTCTAGGTATTACTTTGAATTAGAATTTACGAGTCTAAACATCAAAAAGCCATATTTTTTGTGAGATTTTTGAGCCTTTTGAGCATCTATTCATCCTTTCATGCTCACTTTTATTATTGCTTTGAGTGCGTCAGTATTGAACTGTTATTCTAGAACTTGCTTGATTATGCATGTCGAGACCACACCATTTGATTTGATATATCAAAATGATTAAGGCACTTAGGATTAACCCACTCATGCCATGAAAAGCATAGCTCCACGATTAACCCCTGTAAACCCCCTCGAGCCCAACAAACCAATTCTTGTATTACCCTTAATATTAATCTTTAACCTATTATTGTTGAAATCCCCTAAATTAATCCCTATTTTTGTCGAGATTTTAGTTGAATGGATTGCCTAGCTATGTTTTGTCTTGATATTTAGTCTATATTATTTAACTTGTTCTTAAAAAAAACTATGTATACATATCTGTAATTTCATATTCTGAGAAAAGCTCTGTTGTACGCAAGTGAAGATTAACTCTTTTTTTCTAGTTAAGGAAACTTTTCAAGTCAATCTCGATTCTAACCCTTTCTTTCAGCTTGTGACCACACCCCCTAACCAAGCCTCATTGCAACCTTCTAAAGACCTTTTGATTGATGTATCATCTTAAATTACAGTGGTAGAGATTTGATTTTCATGCAAGCCTATGGTAATGACTTTTCATTATTGACTATTGAGTGTTTCATTTATTGTCCTTAAATACCTCGAGTGATTTGAGTGAATCTTTAGTGAGGATGTGAAACTCTGTGATATTCTGAATCAAAGGTAATTACTTAGATGCGGAGAGACACCTATGTTTCCATGATTAAATACTCAACTTGGAATGCTTGAAACTTTTATGTTCTTTTAGTTGGATTCTCAATGTATGATTACCTATGGATTATTTTGAGATATTATCGACAAGAATTATAAGTTGAGGAGACTTTAGTTTGATTATGAGTTGAGGATTTTGCTTGAGGATAAGCAAATGCTTAAGTGTGGTGGTATTTGATAAACCATAAATTATACATATTTTTACCCCATGTTTAATGCATTTTATAGATGATTTCTCATTAGAATTGGTGAATTCGATGCTCCTAATGCTTTAATTTCATGTTTTGTACTCAAAAGAGCATCAAAAGTCAAAATGAGACAAAAACGAGCCAAAAAGGACAAAACGGACCAAATCGAGAAGATGACACGGCCTAAGCCTTGCCACACGGGCATCTCACATGCCCGTGTCTTTCGAGGGTGTCGACCAAGGCTTTCACGATTCATACGGCCTGGCCATTGACCCATATGGCCGTGTGCAATTTAACGGATTGAACACGGCCTGGCAATTACATCACACGGCCGTGTCATACGGGCGTGTCCCTGCCGAGCCCAACTTAAGTCCAATTCGAAAAATTCCACTTTTGAGGGTTTCTAAGCATTCCAAAGCCTATAAATACACACTAGAGGAGGAGGAAATGGGGAGACGGAGAAGAGAGGTAAGGAATTACCCCAAGGAAACCGATTGATCCATCTCATAAGCCGGATTCATCATCAAGACTGAAGATCTCTCTTCAATTTCCCTTTAGGAGTTTTGGGTTTTCTTTATGTTTTGTATTCTTTATTCTTATGAGATGTTTTCTTATTTAGTTATGAACTAAATCCCCTAAGTACCTAAGGGGAATGAAACCTAAGACATATCTTGTTATTATTTTCTGAATCGTATGATAAATATTTAACTTGTTCTTAATTATGTGTTCTGAATTCTTGTTTTGATATCCCAGGATACTGATTCAAGACATGATCTTATTCAGAGGAGGAATAGACCCTGTCTAAGAGTACTTTTGTCATAATTAAGCGGAGTTGATTTCACGCCTAGAAATAGAGTGATAAGATTTTGCCGGATTAGGGTGAAACCTAATAAGGGGATCCATAGATCGAGTTAATGCAACCCTAGAGTGTTAATTAGAGAAAAGTCTCGGTTATTCAATCTAGGGATTAGACGTTATTTAGTCTTGAATAGGGATAATAAAATAACTTAGGGATCTCTACGGAATAATTTGAATGAATAAATCGTCCGATTCGGAGCCAGAATAACAAGTAAAGTCTAGGTGGATTTTTCCTTAGGTATTGTCTTCATTCAATTGATTTTCCAAAAAGCAGTTCCCCAATTCTTTTCTCTATGCGTTCTTAGGTTAATTAGTTAATTAAAACAAAACCCCATTATTTTTAGGCTAGATAATAAAAAGACAGCCATTACTAGTACTGTTGGTTCCCTTGGGTATGATATCCCGGTCTTGCCATTACTATACCATTGTTCGATAGGTGCGCTTGCCTTTTCGTCGTGAAAATAGTTAGTCTAGGTTTGATCTTCATTATAAATATTTATTACTTGTTACGAATCACGCGATCAAATTACTTTTGGAAAAACGATTGAATTAAGACAATACCTAAGGAAAAATCCACCTAGACTTCAGTTGTTATTTGACTCTGAACCGGATGATTTATTCATTTGACTTGATCCGTAGAAATCCCGAAGTTATATTATTATCTCTCTTGAGACTAACAATGTCTAACCCTAGGTTGAATAATTTAAATCTCTTTCTAATTAACTCCCTAGGGTTGCATTAACTCGATCTATGGATCCCCTTATTAGGTTTCACCCTAATCCAGTAAAATCTTGTCACTCTATCTCTAGGCACGCAACCAACTCTTCTTAATTATGACAAATGTACTCTTAGACAGGGTCTATTCCTCCTCTGAATAAGAGCTTAACTTGAATCAATATCCTGGAATATCAAGACAAGAATTAAGAATACATAATTAAGAACAAGCCAAATATTTATCATACAATTCAGAAAATAATAACAAGATTCGTCTTAGGTTTTATTCCCCTTAGGTATTTAGGGGATTTAGTTCATAACTAAAAAGGAAAACATTCATAACTAAGAAGGAAAACATCTCAGAAGAATAATGAATACAAAACATATAGAAAACCCAAAACTCCTGAAGGGAAAATTGAGGGGAGATCTTCAGTCTTGATAATGAATCCAGCTTCTGAGATGGATCAATCGGCTTTCCTTGAGCAGTTCCCTGCCTCCTTCCCCATGTGTGTCTTTTTCCTTCTCCTCTAGGGTGTATTTATAGGCTTTGGAATGCCTAAGAACCCTTAAAATTGGCCTTTTCCGAATTGGACTAAACTTAGGCTCAGCAGGGACATGCCCGTGTGCGATTACTTCAGGCCGTGCTTGAACATGTTAGAATGGCATGGGCGTGTGTTCTACCCGTGTGAGTCGTGCTTCGATTCTTCCAAATTGACACGGTCGTGTGGTCTGCCCGTGTGAGGAAGTCCAGGCCATGTTGATTTCGTATGTTGGCCCATTTTCTCTGTTTTTAGCCCGTTTCTCGTTTCTTTCGCTCTCCTATGCTCGCCTAAGTATAAAACATGAAATTAAGGCATTAGGAGCATCGAATTCACCAATTCTAAGGAAAAATCATCCATAAAATGCGTTAAGCATGGGGTAAAAATATGTATAAATAACAGTTTATCAACCCTAAAGCCTAGCATTCACCTTCTTCATCTATTTTTCTTCTCTTTGACTTAAAATCAGCCATAGAAGGGCTTGAAAGCTTCAAAAAAATTCCAGCCACTTATATCTCTCTCAAGTAAGTGATGTTATTGGTTTTTCTTGAATATTTTTGCATTTTTGAGACCCTTGAAGCATGAGCTTTCAAATGAGGGGTCTATTTTACAAAATGATTAAGAGTTTAGGGTTTTTCCATGAACGGATTTGTAATGGTTACTGAGTTTTATGGAAGAATATGAGTCTTAGTAGTGTAATAGACAACTTCTATGAAATGTGTTAGCATGAAAACACCTAAAAGGACTATTTTGCATAAGTTGTAAAATAGTAGATAAAAGTGTGAAATAGTGAGAATTTGAAGCTGCTATAAGAGTAATAATGGTTCAGATAGGCTTGAGATATGAAGAAATTCGATAAAAATTGATTTTCGAGCATAAGGGTAAAATGGTCACTTTGTCAAAGTCTAGGTACAAAATGGTCATTTTACCAAATATGTGAAATTTTGATTGCCTAATTGTATTTAGTGACTAAATGAGTGTATTTTTCTAATATAGATCAAGAATTGCCAAATTCGAACCTAGATCGAGGGAAAGCCAAGCAAATCGACTAACCCGACAAGTTGTGTGTATTTTGTAATCCGAGGTATGTTGTATGTAAATAATACAACTACATTGCTACTATATGTGTTTGAATTGTCATTGAATTAATATAGCATGAATTGCTTGATTGTGAATTGAGAATGCATAATGATAATTGTAATAGTAGAAATCTCGTTCGAACCTTAGGAAATAAACGGAATATTCATGCCGTGACATTTAGGTCACTTATGTGAGCTAGTGTAAGATATGTCTGGGACATGCATCGGCCACATTATGAGAGCTAGTGTAAGACCATGTCTGGGACATGGCATCAGCATTGAGACGAGTGCTAGTGTAAGACATTGATCGGCCTTGTGACGTAAGCCAATGTAAGACATGTCTGGGACATGCATCGGCTGAGAGTTGTGTCAGTGTAAGACTATGTCTGGGACATGGCATCGACCCGGATAGGTGAGAGCTAGTGTAAGACCACGTCTGGGACATGGCATCGGCACTTTCCCACATGTACGAGGCTTAATGAATATCCGATAGTGTTCTGAATGGTTCAACGGTGAAAGTTATGATTTTGAGTCAATAAGGAAAGTATAACCATGTTGTGAGTGGTACTGTAACGCCCCTTACCCATGTTCCACATCGAAACAGGGTACGAGGTATTACCAGCTCATAATATATATCATTAAACGAAGCCGAAATAGAAATATGTCATCCAAATAGATAATGTATCATTATAACATATGTCTTGAACAATATTAGCCAACTTCAATGGCTTATACAAAATAATTTGGTTAAATAATGTAACCAATATTTTAAACCTAGGCAATTATGACACGTAACAAAATAGCGAAGCCTACTATACATGTCATAATTCAAAAGAAATGTTTAGTTCAAATACCCAAAAGTATTGATAGTGTGGCAGATCTTCAACGATCTTTAACTCCCGAGCAATGCCGGACGACACTATAAGACAAAAGAGAGAAAAGACAGTAAGATTATATAGCTTAGTAAGTAAGTATATAAATAATAATTAAAGAATCTAATATGTTTACAAATTAACTTAAGTGTATCTACTTTTAATTTCAATATTTACTCCACTTTGATTGAGCTATATCTCCTGCGTCATGTTCACTAAATAAATCATAACTCAAGTTACAAAACTCAAAATTCAAATCCGTAAAATTTTCCTGAAACTAGACTCATATAAATTCTTACTAATTTTTTTCTAGAATTTTTGGTCCAGCCAATTAGTACAGTTTATTAGTTAAAGTTTCCCCTATTATACAGCTCGACTGATCTGCCCTCTGTTTACTACGAGCTGAATTTCTCCCAGTACACAATTTAAATAGCCATTAAACATGTTTCATTTAAAACTAGACTCAATAAGGAATCTAGAAATATAAACTATATTTATTAATTATTTTTGTACAATTTTTAATGATTTATCAAAGTCAGAACAGGGGATCACATAGTCAATCTGAACAAGTCACACACAAATATAAATATCTCAAAATATAGAGTTACTTTGATTTATATGTTTCTTTTATATGAAAATAGACTCATTTAGATTTAATTTCATATCTTATTCAGCCTCTAACTAAATTTATAATATTTTTGGTGATTTTTCAAAGTCACGTCACTGCTACTGTCCAAAACAGTATTATTGCAAATTCACTCTTTCACACTTTCTTTGTATTAACCTCACTTAGCATACATATCACAATTCATTTTCACCACATTTCATACATCACAAGTATAATTCCATGATTACAATGCCACCGTAAAATTATCTCGTTGAACAATTCGGATCAATCCTCGATACTTGATGGTTTCAGCACACTGCCCCACTATCATATTTCATATAATTCGGCTCTCTTGTACACATGGTGAACACTTAGTACCACCCATGTGACCTAGCCAATTTATCTCGTAGCTCTCTTGTCTACATGGTGTCTTTCACTTGGAATCACACATGCGACCTAGCTACATTTATCTCTCCCGTAGCTCTCTTGTCTATATGGGATACATCCCGTATCACACATGTGACCTAGCTACTACATAGTATCTCGTAGCTTTCTTGTACACATGATGTGCACTCAGCACCATACATGTGACCTAGCTACGCTCCATCTATATTATTCAATCTTTCCGAATGTTCAACCGGGATTTCTCTCTCTATTACTTATTTCCATTTCTCCAATAGTCGATTTATGTTTCAAAATTAGCTAAAATACATATAATAGGCTGAAATATAAAAATGTAAATGAAGTTAATGTACTATTTACATACAAACTTACCTCGGTGCAAAATATAGAAATTTTGCAATTTAGTCCAAAACCTTTTCCTTCCCCTGTTCGAGATCGATTCCACGCCTTTCTTGATCTATAACAACACATTTAGCTCATTTAACACTCATACTATTTATTTCAATCCAAAAATCACATTATGGAAAAATTACATTTTTGCCCCCTAACTTTTACAAAATTATGATTTTGCCCTTAGGCTCGAGAATTTAATTTCAGCCCCTATTAATATGTTTTATGACATGCTGATCATTTTTCCCTTCTATGACAACATTAAATTCTCACTCTAACACATAGTTATGAACAATAGGTATTTTTACCGATTATGCCGTTTTGCTCGTTTCTGCTAAAAATCGCTTAGAAAAGATCGTTCTCCTAACTTCAAACATTCATATTCTACCATAAAACATCAAAATACATGTATATCATTCATGGGTAAAATTTTAAACATAAACCCTAGCTCGAAATAATGGTTGAAATAGGTAGACCGAGCTACGAGGATTTCAAAAATGTAAAGAACATTAAAAACGGGGCTTGAATGCACTTACTATTGACTTGAAAGCTTGGGAAAAACCCTAGCTATGGAGAACATGTAAGTTTCGGCCAAGCTTGAATGAAGATGAACACATTTTTGTGTTATTTTTCCCATTTTATTTCATTTAATATACAAATGACCAAAATGCCCTTACTACTAAACTTTCTTAAAATTCCATCCATGTCCTAATTTTTGTCCACATAAAGTATAATGGTCTAATTCCATTTAAGGACCTCTACTTAAAACCCCCATTTCAATCAATTCCTTTATGAACTAGAACACATATTTTTTACCTATTTCAATTTAGTCCTAAATATCAAATTAAACACCCAATCGATAAAATTTCGCAACGAAATTTTCACACAATTATGAAATCATAATATAAACACTAAAACTTAATCAAAATAATTTTTTTCAACCTCAGATTCGTGGTTTCAAAACCACTATTCCGTTTTGGCCCTAAATCGGGCTGTTACAGGTACAGGACCAAATTGTTATATATGAGATGTGAGCTCAATATGTATATGTGCTATGTAAATTGTATGGATATTGATGAGTAAGTAATGCTTATGCCCACTTTGTATTATGAGCTTATTGATGATTGATAAGTAGTTATTGTATATTTATTTATATGCAACTTACTAAGCTTTTATGCTTACTCCCCTTTTCTTTCTATTTTCTTATAGTGCCGCCTAACTAACTCAAGGATCACCGAAAGTTAGAGATATCGATAACACTGTCGATCAAAGCACTCGGTATAGTTGGATTTATATTTTTTGAATATGGCATGTATAGGGCTTAGACTTTATTATTTTGTGATTTTGAGAATTGGCCAAATGTGTCAGCTTGGGTGGGAAATCCTTCATTTTGTATTAAGTCTTGGATGACGGCTAACATTCATTTTGAGTTATAAAATATGCATTTTCATGGTTTGATAAATGTCTTTTGTGGTTGATTTGGTTGTATGAATTGTGTTGGTTCTGGCATTGGCTAGTATTTGTATGAAACTAGGCATTGTAAGGGTGGCAATGAGGCTTGGTAAATAGCCTTATATTGTCCACACGGGTAGACAGACGAGTGTGTGTCTAGACCGTGTGTGACACGTGGTCTGCCCTATGGGCATGTGGTCTGGCCGTGTGTCCCCTGCACATAAAAGTTTCAAGTCAGTATGCATGGTATTAAATACACGGGCAGAGACACGACCGTATGTCTCAACAGTGTGACGAACATGGCCTAGCACACGGCGTATGCCTTGGCCGTGTGGCTTTTGGAGCATGCTAATGTCAAAAACAGAATGTTCATGTTTTTGCACACTGGCTGGGACACGGGCGTGTCGTGGCCGTGTGAGGGACACAGGCCATTGACATAGGCGTGTGTCTTGCCGTGTGAAAACCCCTGTAAGTGTGAATTAGAAATTAATTCTACACGGGTTTTGGACACAGACGTGTCCTTTGGTGCTTAAGCCGTGTGATCCACATGGACTATTAGCACGACCATGTCGAAAGAGTCACACGGGCTTGTTGTCCTTCCACACGGGCGTATGCCCTGTTTTAAAGGAAAAAATTTTCATAGCTGGTTTAAGGACCCGAAATGGCCATGAATAGTTTTCATGATCGATTTGGGGCTCGTAGGCCCTTAATAAAAATTTTAAAGCAGAAATTGAGAAATTTTTAATTTGGATTGAGTCTTGATGACTTGAGATTGTTTGTGTGTATGAGACAAAGTTAAGTAATGCCTTGTACTCCACCCCAGCATGGGTTACGGGTATGGGGTGTTACAAATAAGCTCACACTTCTTATGTTCGCTGTATAGAAAAGTAGCTTGCGGGTCAGTTGAGAAGTGAGGCTTTCCAGTGATATATTGCAAGGTAAATTCCCTAAGTATGTGTCATGTTTCCAAACCTGAATAGGAAAGGCAAAGTGGGACTGTTCTAAGGGACTATAACTAGATTTAGATTTTAAATAAATTTGATGGGTTGTAAATGGACATTAAGGACTATTAATTTTGGATTTTTAGATATTTATAACTGCTTGACTGAATGATTAAATGTTTGAATTGTGGTGGCATGTTGGTTTGTTTGACAAATTGATAGACTAACAAGTTAATGCAGGTATAAAGAGTTCGCCAGACATTGAGGTACGTCTTTAAATCTTAAGTTTGTTTAAATCAATGTGATGACTTAGTTGCACTAGAAAAAGGTTATGACATGTTACATTGATGCCTGCAAACTGACTAATTGATGCATGAATAGGTAGGCAAAAACATGTTAGAGGTCGCAAGGGTAAGGACTTCATAAAATGGAAAAAGGTTGTCATCTAGAAACAATAAATAAACTTTAAAGTAAAATGAAATACGCAAAAGGTAGAGTCCACCAGTATGGGGTTCGCCAAAATAAGGGGGTGTTCACATAAGGAAAAAGGGGGTTCATGGATAGCCTATTCACCAAATAGTGTGTTAATTACACAAAGTAGAATTGCTAGAGTTTGATAAAAATAGGGGTTCGCCAGCAATAGGGGTTCGCAGGGTTGACTGCGAGCTACTTAAATTTCCTTATAAGTTTACTGTGATGTGGGGCCGTAGGTTTTGTGTATTTGACTTTTTGAACTTTTTGTTTTGGTTGTTTAGAAAGGTATGCGTTAGTTTTTTTTAATATGAAATAATATTGTAATTGTGAGGTCCGTTTAGTTGATAGGTGTGTTCTGTGGTAGTTTAATGGAGAGTCACTTTGGTGGCTGACGGTATCGTTTGAAATTCGAGCCAGACCATTCTGGTCGAGTTTGGGGCACCACAATGACTCATTTGTGTTGCATGATGCAATAGGTGTTAAGTTGATGGTTATATGCTCAAGATCTTCTAGTTAAGTAACTCCCCACGAAGCTCTACTTAAGTTAGAATAATGGCCAAAATTTACATGATTTTTAGTACGTGTGAATGCCTAAGGATATAGGTTCATGTACTATTTCAATGAAAATCCATGCTCTACTAGTTAATCATGATCACCCCACGGTGGCTTGATTCACTGGGTGTAGAAATTATCATTGCAATGATTTACAAATGTTTTCAAGGTTTCATGTAAGACGCATGCATCATCGTAATGCATATCATAATGTTGTAAAAGATTTTCGAATATTTTATTAAGAAAAAGATACTAATGAATGAATTTTTTATTTTTAGTTCGAAAATGGCTCTGAATCCCTTATTAAACATACTCACTAAAAACAAACTGAACGAAAATAACTATAAGGAAATGGAAAAGAACCTCATGATTATCTTGAGCTATGAGAAACTCAAAATAGTTTTTAATTATAACTGCCCTCCAGCCACTCAAGTTGAGGCTAGAAAACATTAGGAGGAGTCTGATGAGATAGCTCGTTACTATATGCTGGCAAGCATGACCAACATCATTTATAAGCAACTAGAGAGTTGTAAGACTACCAAAATGATTCTAGACAAACTAGAACACATGTTTGGAGGCCAAGCTTCCTTAGCTCGATAGTTTGCTATTACTAGTTTAATGAAAGACTAGTAAAAGCCTAATACTCTGGTCAAATACCATATGATTACTCTCATGGTTTACTTTGTCGAGGCCGTGGACAATAAAGCCAATTTGGACTAGAACACTCAGATTGAGATGGTGCTCAAAAGCTTGTCCAAGGATTTTGCAGGCTTTCGGGCCGCATATAACCTTGGGAACAAGAACCCGATGTTTACACTACTAATGAAGGAATTACAATCCTATGAGTTGATGTTGAATGGCAGTCAGCTAGTCCGAAGGGAAAAGGAAAACATAGATGTTGCTTTTTCCTCAAAACAGAATGGAAAGCATGTGATGAAAGGCAAAGTTAAGGTGTTTGGGCCACCACAAGGTGAAAGGAAGAGAACCAGAAATCCTAAAGACTTATCTAAGTCTAAATGCTTATTGTGCAGTAAGAAATGGCACTTTAAGGCGAACTGAAAAGATTGGAAGAAATACCTGGCCATCAAAAGAAAATGTATGAAACTCCTTATGATAGAAGCTTGTTTAGTAGATGATTCAATAGACCACTAGGGTATTTACTTGGAAGCCATTAATTATGTATGTGTTTTTTTATGGGGGTTCGAGGAGCGACAGATCTTAGAACTAAGAGTCTATCATTGCGGACAAGAAATGAAACAACTGTGGCAGTTGAAGTAGTGGGAGATATACATCTTTTTTTTTAATAATTTTAGGAAGATTATTTTGAAATACGTTTTCTATTTACCAAGTTTCAAAAGAAACCTAATTTTTGTTGCATGTTTATATAAAGACGACTTGACCATGACTTTTAATAATTGTATTGCAATATTTAGAAATTGCAAACTTGTCTGCAATGGATGGATGTCAAATATCAAATAAAAGACTGTTGGATCTGGTGCCATGAGTATAGTATATTTGTTTGTAAACTTGTAATTTTTTGGAATAGATGGTTAATAAAACAAATTCATGTATTACATTAATATACTTTTTATAATTTTCCTCATATGGTTTTTGCACGCAAAGCAAAATGGAAATAAATATTAGCTCACTGGTTGTCTAATGTTTAAACTAATAGTATATGATATTAGGTGGTCAGGTCGTAATACAAAAAGACATATTATATTAGTACACAAACCTAAAGATGTCCTTCTTCTAATAAAAAAGTGAGCAAACCAATTGAAAGGATAATATGTCATCTATCAAGTCCAATTGGGGAGATGCTTTGTCTTAGGCATTGGAGTGGATGACTCCCAGAAAATAGAGACATAGATGTGACTAAATAGACTGATAGTATATTGGATTGGACCCAAGAAGAATAGGTCTTGGATCCATTTATAGATTTATTCACTTGTGACATTCATAGTGTGGCATACCTAAATCCTAAGTGGATGACAGACTATGTATGCATGACTGTATAGTTTGATGGAAGTAAAAGCTTGAGTTCAAATAGATAACGAATCAAAAGTTGGTGCATTTAATATACAACTTCTTTAGTATTTAGCGTCATTCACAACAATGGAATTCATAGCTTGAGACATGTGTAAATGATATCCTCTAGTTGGCATTACATGGTTGATGAAAAGTAAACATGGCCACGGGTCATTTGTTTTTTTTTTGATGAATTACTCTATTACTATTTGATAGTAATTGAATTTTTACGAAGGAAGATGTAATGGTTAACATGAGATAAAATAAGATCATGCTTTGAGAATAGAGATTATCATAAAGAGATTAAGGATATCCTATGAGATAACACGCTTATGACAAGGTCATTCGACGAGCACTGATCGAGTTGCTTTTGTATTGGTATGTTGTTGAGGAGAACTTAGTCATGATACTATAATGGAATGACTTTGTGACTAAATAGTCAAAAAGCTAAAACTTAATTATAAATCATTTGAACATCAATTGCATATGTCCAATCGATCATTCTGCTTGCTTGTTTAAACTAGAAATGAATTACATGTTGAATCAAATGGACATAAATGAATAGAAATGGTGGAAATTGAGAAATGAGAAACATTTAGAAATGAAATGTGGTTTTCTCCTAAATGGAAATGATCTGGAAATATATTTATGTTTTTTGATTTAAAAGAAGTTTGAAAATGGGAATAAATCATTCGGTCATAGTGAACCGTTCAATGTAGAAGTATTAAATATATTTTCTTATAGATTCTTTTACAGTAAAGTCGTCATAATTTTAACGAAGTTAGAATTAGGTTGAGAAGATTATTTAATTGGAAAAATATTGAGATGCTTATTTTGGGAAATAGAAAAACAAATATCGAGTTGGATCGAATTATAAAGTACCGAGTTAAAAGTCCAAGAAGTACTTGTAATTGGACTCGATATAGGAAAGTCCTAAAAGCTCCTCATGTTAATGAGAGGGACTACAAACCCTATTATTATTATGTAACAACCCTTACCCGGTCCAGTCGTTGGACCAAAGTAATGAGATGCTACGAACAATCTTCAAGCAATTTTATACAATTTATTTATGAAAATCTCAAATAAATATTAAATAATCACATACGAGCATAAATAAATAGATATTCAATCTATTTCAGGTAAATATCGAGTATATAGAAGCTTAAAAAATAATTCAATAATAAACAAGAATCAATTTGAATTAAAAACAAAAAGTTAAGATCTGTAAACAGGGGTCACACGGCCGTGTGGAATGGTTGAAGCCGTTTGGATGAGTCACACGGCGATGTGAGCAAACTGTGTAACTTTCTGTGACCGTGTGCAACAAAAATTACCAAAATTTACAGGCCACACGGTCGTGTCTCCAAACCGTGAAAGCGCATGGTTGTGTGCCAGGTCGTGTGTCAAGCTGTGTGTACTTGGAAAATGCTTTTTTAAATAAGCTATTTAACCATGAAACACCCATGCCACAAGCTATCATTAAAGCCACATCTCAACCTATTCAAAAGCATCCAATTCAAGTCAAAAACATCATTTACAACAACCATTCTAAGTGCCTAACCAATATGTCATAATTAACACCTCAATCAACAATTCAAAGCTAACTAAATGATCATATTCAATCATACCGATGTGCCTTCAATGACACCACAAATGATCAAGCCAAACATGTATATAATCAACCATTCAACCATTTCACATTTTATTTTCATATTAGCCTTATGACCTAGTTACCAAGGCTACCAAAACTTTCAAGTAAAGCATAGGTATAAACATCAAACTTACCAAAACATTTCTAAAGCATAGTCTAAGCATACCATCTATCATACCATTCCCAAGCATCAACCAAAATACATCCCAAAACATGATATTCTCTCTACCATTTGGACATTAAATATATAACTCAGGAAACCTATCAAAATATCAACCACATAACTATTACCATCACATAAATATATACACTTATATACCTGGTGTTCAAAATGCCATCAAACTACAAAATGAGCATATCAACCAAAAGACTTCCTAAGTACATGCCAAGACCAAAATAGAAGCATCACCAACACTTGAATTCGAGATTGTCACTGGATGCTAAGTCGACGAACAAACAGAAAAGTACCTAACCTACACACGGGAAAACAAAATTGTACGCTGAGTATAACTCAGTAGTATTTCTATAATCTGCATATTTAAAATATAATATAAATCATAATGATACATAAATTGAATAATGATGATATGCAATATCCAAATCCAATAGGTTAATTCAGATTATCATTTGCTAAGTCAACTAATATATTGGCATATTTCATATCAATTTCTCATTCAAAAGTTCATAGATCATGTACAATCAATTTTCACAGTTCAATTCACCATTTCATGTTTCATTCCACATTTTATTTCCATATCTCAACATTTTCCATTCTAACATCAAATATCCCGATTTTTACTATTTGTTTCCTTTATTAACATGACTCAGACTCAAACGTATACACGGATCTAAAATGAATACACGGATCTAACCAATAACCAGTTTGGCACCCAGTGCCTCATCGGATAAACCCGAAGCAAGTAATTGCGCCCAGTGCTAAAAATAAATTGATACTCAATGTCTCATCGGTTAAACCAAAAAAAATTGGCATCCAGTGCCTCATCAGCTTATAGCCGAAAAATCCCTAAATTCTTCCTACCCTCTAGCATGTCAACTATATTTGACTCTGCCCAAACCGTTAATAGGTTTTTCATTTCGTATTTCAATACCAACCAATGTTTCAATTTCACATTTACTCTCAACATGTATACCTATACATTTATTCAACTTAATATCAGCCATGTTTATCCCAAACATATTGAATTCATACATTTATAAAAATACACACATTTCTCAAATCAGCCCAATTAAATAAGAAATCCCACCTCAAATGCTTACCATGAACAAACAAATCAAAATGCAACAATTTATAACTTAGTTCAGAATTATAGAAACACAAACCATAAACTCCGAGCTATTCGTCAAAAATTTTGTCTTTTCCTTTCTTCTTCGAGGAATCTAGGTCGATGTTAGTTACGAATTAAAACAAACAAAACATTTAATTAAATCGATTTTTGCATTTTATTCAATTTAGTCTCTAAAATAGATACTAACATAACTTTCAAATTTAACCTCCAATTTTTATATCGATTTCACTCTAGGCCTAGTTTAACTTTCTATTTCACATTTTAGCCACTAAATTCAAAATTTTGTGCATTTTAGTCCCTATTGCACAAAATCATCAATTGACTTTACAATTTAGTTCTTTATCAATTCTAAACTTAAAATCTATCAAAATAACACCTCAAGCTCCAAATATTCAACAATGGTAACATCCTAAATCTTTAACAGTACCAAAAATTATGACATGGGTGAGCTAGATTGAACTATGGGGATTCCAAAAACATAAAAAATTACAAGAAACAGATAAAATTACACTAACCAAATTGAGCTTCAAAGCTTAAAACTCAAAGGCCCAATGCTCCCTTATTCTTCCTTCCTAATTTCAGCATATAAATAAAGATGAGAGGAATATTTCTCTTTCTTCCCACTATGCTACTTAATTTCTAATTGATTTATGTTTTCTTTTTTTTTCTTTTTATTTTGTTTAACATTTTAACTAATGTTTTATAACACCAAACATACATATTTTAATTTATCTTAACTGTCCACTATACTTATAAGTGGTATTATTACCACTTTAGTCCTTATTCTATATCCAAATAAATAAAAATATATAGAAATTGAACTTTTGACACTATTATGACTTAGTCTCTATACCTTAATAACTCCCTAATTCGATAAAATTATTTAATCGGAGTTCAATTCACTTCAATTATAAATCCGTAAATATTCAATAAAAATATTTACGAGTCCGATTTACAGAAATGGGGTTTTGAAACCACATTTTTTGATACCACTAATTTTGAAGTCGTTACATATTAACTAGGGTTGCCACCACTATACTCTCCACCGATAGGGCAAAATACAAAACTGTAAGATATTATTACTTTGCCCAAAAATAGAGAGAATTTATTCTCAACTATTAAATATATTTTTTGGAATAACTATTCTGCTGGATTTTCTATTTAAGCAGAGATTTTTTTTTCATACTAAAAGTTAAGAAAACTATTTCTGCTTTTGTTTTTAATTTGAATCATTTGAGTCCACACTTAAAGCAATTCATGGTACGAGAATAGTGGAGAAGGTTGTTCAGTTGAAAGCCAAGAACGATAAGGATTTGTCTAGCCCAAAATATATATGTGAATTCGATAATTGGTTTATTGCTATAAATATCACAAACTGGCTTGGTTTTCAAAATTGTTTTTTTCTGCTGTGTAAGAAAATTGTTTTCAAACCGGATTTTTTCCAGCAATACCGTCTATAAAATCCAATTGGTAAGATACCTTGTCTTGGGTATTGGAGCAGATGACTCTTAAAAGACAGAGACATAGATATGATTTTCTGGATTGACAATACATTATATAGGAGCTAACTTGAATTAATCATAGATCCATTTATGAATTAATTCACTTGTGACTTTCATAGTGTGACCTACCTCAATCCTGGCTAAGTGACTGACTATGTGTCTGTGACTTGTGTACTTTGATGTATTAAAATTTTTAGTTCAAATAACTCAATAAACAAAAGTTGGTATGTTGGGTTATGACTCTTACATGACATAGCTTCGTTTACAATAGTGGAATTTGTAACCCGATTAAGGGTAGATAATATCCTCTCATTGGCATTGTAACTCTCCGAAATTTGGGCCTAGAAGTATTGGGCCTTGAGCATGGGAACAGCTAGAAAACTGTGCATAAATGTTTGTGTGAGCTAGGAAATGACACAAATTAAATGTCTGCTCAAGTGGTTAAGGGTCCTGAGAGGAGTTGGAAAAGTCCTAGGTTCAAACCTAGGCTTTAGCAAAAATTTTGGTTTTAAGTGAATAAAACCCTGGATGCTTGGATGAAGGCATTTTAAATTATTGTGTTAAGTAAATGGCACAAGGAAGCATGTGGTCTAGTGGTTGTGGCATCATTCAGGTTGTAAGGAAGCCTAGGTTCAAGTCTTGGCTCTTGCAATTTATTTTGGTTTTTCTTTTAAAGGAACCTGGACTTTGGCCTATAGACCTTATAATTAATTGAGGATAAAGTGTGACACAAAAGAGCTTGTGGCAAAGAGGCAAGTGGCGTGTTGAGCTATTGAGAGGGGCTTGGGTTCGAATCCCATTGCAAGCAAAAAGGATATTTATTTTGCTAACATGAGGCGGCAAAAGTTTGAGGTGGTTTCGAACTCTGTTGGGTGATAGTTTGAATAGGTCTTAGAGGTTGTTATGGAGGATATCAAGGAGGGATAAGGGGAGAGATTTGAGGAGATTTTCAAAGGATTTGGAGGAGAGGAGTGTTGTAGCTGAATTGTGCAACTTCTATGTACAAATTCGGCTAGGGGAACCCAATTGGTGCACTTCAGCAATGTGAGAGTGAGTAGGTGCCGACTTCTTCTAGTATTTTTGGGTTTTTTTTCTTATTTTGGCACATTTTTTACTATTCATGTCCTCTTTTCTTTCAACATTATTGCTCATTTGGCTTTTGGTTACTCTGTCGGAAACACAAGACATCAAGTGTCTAATTCTAATTATTTCTTTTTGAAGTCTTTTTCTCTCATTCTTCTTTAATTAAACTTAACATCTCTCTGCTTCTATTCTCTTTTGACCCAATTCAACTCCTCTCCAATCTTATGTTGTTGTTTTTCTTCTCGGTTTCTCTAGGGTCGAATAATTCTTCTTCTTCTTACTATTTCTTTTGGTTTTTCTTCACAACCGAACTTCTCTCTCACAATACCATATTCTTTTGATACTAAGCCAAATCTCTAATTCTCTTTATGTTTCCCTTCGGCTCAGAGCCTTGAACGAAATAGTAATCTCGTTTTTCTTTCACTGTGTTCGGTCACGGTTTGGAGGTCACCTAGACTTTCGGTCATTGCAAGGGGTGAAGGGGTTTGTCAAAGATAGCAGTGGTAGTTAATCCTTTTCTTATCTAGCAATCTAAGAATCCGTGGTCAAGCAGATACACGATTAACCGGATGATTGATTCTGTTAGTAGTCTAAGAAGGCTAGGGGCTTCCAATCAAGCAAGGCTCGGGTTTGACATTCGGGGGTTTCTTTGCAATTCCAAAAAAAGTGTGTAATTGTACATCGAAATCCTTTACTTTTGAAAGGCCGGGAAGGTGTGTATTCACACTGCTGGTTAACTATGAATTGGCAAAAGTCAAAAAGTCAAAATGTCGAAACCTCAGCATTAAGGGCCTCACAAGCGTACGAACGCACGTAGGGCGAACCGAGCCCCAAATCGTAAGTAGCAGACTGTAAAGGCTACCACATGCATTTTTGTGAACTAGGGCCATTATGGGCAGAAATAGGCCGCGTGGGCCCAATGGGCTTATGGGCCCACACGGGTAAAATCCTTAATAAGTGATCATTGATATGTTGGTTTATGAGGCTGACGATGCCATATTGAATTTGGACTAAATGGGCCACATGAGCGTGTGGGCCCACTTGGGCCCAATAGCAGGTTTTGGGCCCATATACACTGTTCTGGCACTCAAAGTGACGATAGACCTTCTAAGAGGTCGTAATAAGTATTGGGACCCTAATATTGGTAAAATGGCCAAAATACCCTTGGGGTACAATCACCGTTTTACCCCTAATTGACGAGATGTTCGTTACACCCCTAGTGGTAGGTTGACTGATGTATGTATGATAGTTATATGATTGATACCGAGCCTGACATCCTGCATTCACGTATGTTACTGTGACATGTCATCCTACATGGGGATGGGTTAATATTGACGAAAGAAGTGTACAGCTCGTAGCCGTTCTGTACAAGGCTTTCAGTCTTTCTGCGATACTTATGGCTTATAGCCATTCTGTTAATTGGTAGCGTTGCTGCGATATTTATGGCCTTTAGTAGTTCTATCTATAGCGTTGAGCCGTTCTGTTGACTTACTACCGCAACCGATGCTAAGCTTGGTGTGTTGGCTAAGTGGGTCGATTTTATCCCCACATGGTGTGTTGGTTGGTCGGGTGGTGTATTGGTTGGACTGGGCTAGATATCTGTCTGCATATCTGCATCTCATACTAATTCTATATTGGGCTTAGGCCCACCTGATTCTATTAATGGGCTAAGGCCACCTGATACTGTTTCTGTGATGGGCTCAGGCCCAATCTGTTTCCGCATATTGTATGCCTGACTATTCGTATTATAAGGGATTACACACTGAGTTTTCGCAAACTCACCCTTCTGTGTAACTGTACGGGTAATCTCCAGCCATAGACGATTTGGAGCCGCAAGGAACTCGGAGGTGGCCACACGTGTAACACCCCAAACCCGGCCCAGACGTTATGGCCGCATCTGACGTGCCACATTGGAGTTGAAAACCCATATTCTGTTTTGGTGTTTTAAAAACCATATATTTTGTTGAGTTTAACAAAGTGAATGGAAGCTGGGCACCAGGTAGGTATCCGAGACAGAGGAGGTGAGCCATGAAGGCTGCTTAAGTACCAAGCTCTTCGATTGGATCCAATCTTAGACATGCCCACGACCTTTGCCACACTTTGTTATATCGAGTTTAAATTTGTTTAAGTGGACATCTTTGATAAATCGAATAATCGTAGTGTTGTGATATTTTGAAATCAAGTATCATTTGGAAAACAAGTCCTAAGTCTAGCCCATTTGTATAATTTATCAACTAGTTGTAAAGTTATTAAAAATAAAATAATCCCGCAAAGAAGTAAAAGAAAAGTTAAAATGGCCTTATTACAACCCAAGAATAAATAATAATTAAAGGAAATTTAAAGAAAACCAATGCTTATTTAAAAGCCCAAAGGCGATCACCGTGGCCACTCTGAATCCCCTCCGACTCCAAGTCCCCACATCAAGGCTCACCTGCAAGGTTAAGGAAAGGGGGTGAGTTTGGAAACTCAGTGTGCAACAAGCCCCTTTTAGAGCCCAACACAATATCAACCTGTTGGGCCTTAGCCCAAGTCCAATCTCAATATGTATATACTGGGCCGTAGCCTTTTCATAAATCACATAACTGGGCCAAAGCCTTTTACTGTAAACGGTATGGCCCATATGCCCATTTCAATATAACATGTATCGTCAATGAAAAAAAATAAATGCAAGCCCATTTGGGGAGACTACTCGACCCACCATCCGTTACTCTCCACCCAAACCATAACTCTCCACTGGCAGCATAGCTGCTTTATCATATAACTGGAGACCTAGCCTCTTTTAGTAACTGGGGCAAAAGCCCTTTTAATAACTGGGGCATAAGCCCTTTTCATAACTGCGGCATAAGCCCTTTTAATAACTAGGGCATAAGCCCTTTTAATAACTAGGGCATAAGCCCTTTTGATAATTGGGGCAAAAGCCCTTTTTCACTTCCTCCATCCATATAAAAACCCAACCCAATGCATTTATGAATACATCATGTGCATATCATACATATCATGTGCATATCATACATTTCATGTGCATATCATACATACCATGCTTATCAAAATCCCATGTATTAAATTCATATATAAACCCTAGGGGTATAATGGTCATTTTTACTTAGGGGCAAAACAGTCATTTTCATATTATAAGGGTAATCCTGTAATTTTACCAAAAATTAGGGTTTCCATGTTCATTAACGGTGACTAACAATTCATGGGTGCAAACAGTGATTCTGGCCCTTTTTTAGCGAAATCGAGTTATTGGGCCTAAAACCCCTAATGGGCCCTACTTAGCCGATTTTGTCATTTAGGCCCCTTTAGCCTATATTCCATAACGGTTTTATCAGTCTCGATGCGCAATTTAATAGGTTCTCCTTTTCTACCAATTTTTTTTACAAATGGGCCCGAAACCCATTGGGCCCCACTTCGGCCCCTCGAGGCCCAACTTACCGTGAACGCCAAAAATCGTGTTCTTACTGTTTCCAATGTTCCCAATCATCATCTCAATGAATCTAACTAACTAATGACCGTTTGCTTGCTCACAAGTCCTCGAAATGCCAGAATTTCGGCATTTCGGCTTTTCGACATTTATCGCTTTAAGCTATGAAAAAGGGTTCATTACACACCTGTTTCGCGATATTCCTCGATGAAATCTCCTACACGATTTCTCCTATAATCAACCATTAATAAATCAGCTCACAATCATTGAACCAAATCAAGAACCATCTAATATTAACACTTACACATTCGGCCACCATCCATAATGGCCTTAGGCACCTTACCTTTGCCGAGATTTATGACGAGATCTAGCCACTTCGGTGATCCAAGCTAATCCAAATCGACACTATGCCTTGTTGTTTCTCCACTATAGAAACCATAAAAATATTAAAAGAAGAACCCCATAAAGCCTATACCCATATTCGGCCACCTCCCCAAACTAGAGGGCTTTCGACTTTTCTTAACCTCCATAATACCGAATTGATTAAAGCTACGAGCAGTTACCAAGGTTCACCTACCTAAACGGTTCCAATCCCGTGTCAACTCCGATTCAACGCAGTCCCGGCTTCAAAACACTAGCAAAAATCGCACCACAAGGATCCTAAGAATCGACCACCAAGTCACCCAAGGATGTTGTGCTTTCGACTTTTGGATCACTGAAGAAGAAGTGGTCATGGACCAAAAAGGGTGTTGACAAAAGAGTTGAAAGGCTTCTGACATAACATGAATCGGTTAAAAGAAAAAAAGAACAAGTGTATACCTTTATGGAGAAATCGACTTCCCTTGCCTCTTTCGGGATTTGGCTTGTTGCTATTCGATTAGCAATGAAAAGAAGGATGAGTTCGGCTTTTACTATAAATGAAAGAGAGGAAGAATGGGGGTAAAGAGTTTATAGACGAAATAAAAGAAGAGAAAAGAGAGGAATTACTTAAGAAAAATCGGCACAAGTGGGAAGAAAGAAAGAAAACAAAAGAGGAAAATGCCACCCTAAAACCCAATAGCCGAATTTACACTAACCTTCCCCCTTAGCCGGCCATCACTTCCCCCATTTCAAATCTCCTAAAATCTCTCCTAGATACGCTCCCCCTTATCTCTCCATCATCCCTAAAATCTCTCCCCTTCTCACTCCTTAATCTATGCACTTGACTAATTCAAACTCTTCCAACAGAATCCACCTGGGTTCCATCACTTACCCTTCCTACTCATAAAAATAAATAACCTTATTTGCCAACACAGGGAATCGATCACATGTCTTCCCCTATGCTCCACACGCCAACTTTTTAGGAGCTTAGTGGTGTCACCCTTGCCACTTTACTACAGCTCTTTTTGTGATACATTTCTCCCACAACTTTACATAAGGTCACCTAGCCAGAACCCCTAACTCTTAAGTCTAAATTTTGAAAATTCTACCGGGTTTTGGCCAACACATGGGCCTTCCATAAGCCCATTTACATACTCAAATTATGAATTCCATAATCATATACCAAATTTTAGAAACTTACTTAAAATATCAAGAATCGCAGAAAACGCAAACATCAGGATGTTACAACTCTACCCTCCTTAAAGAAATTTCGGCCTCGAAATTTACCTGATCCAAATAGTTGAGGGTATTGTTGACGCATTGCCTCTTCAGTCTCCCAAGTAGCTTCTTCCTTGCCATGGTTCCTCCAAAGTACCTTCACTAATGGGACTGACCTCTTTCTCAACACCTTGACATCGCGATCAAGTATTTGCACAGGTTCCTCTTCGAAAGTCAAATCCGACCGTACTTCGATTTCTGCAACTGGCATGATATGAGTTGGGTCAGAACGATATCGCCTTAGCATAGACACATGGAAAACATCGTGAATACGATCCAGCTCTGGAGGTAACTCTAACTGATAAGCCACCGACCCTATCCGCTTAATAACTCGGTAAGGCCCAATAAACCATGGGCTCAACTTACCCTTCTTACCAAATCTCAATATCTTCTTCCAAGGCGAAACTTTCAAAAAGACCATGTCCCCTACAGCATATTCAATATCCTTACGTTTCAGATCGGCATAAGACTTTTGTCGATCCGCTGCCTCCTTTAATCGATCCCGGATCACCTTAATCTTGTCTTCAGTATCTGCTACCAACTCTGGCCCAAGTATTTGCCTTTCCCCCACTTCTGCCCAACAAGTGGGCGAACGGTACCTTCGCCCATACAGTGCCTCTTAAGGAGCCATCTGAATACTTGCTTGGTAACTGTTGTTATACGCGAACTCCGCCAATAGCAAATGGTCCTCCTAGCTACCCCTAACTCAATAGCACAAGCCCTCAACATATCCTCTAAAATCTGAATAACCCTCTCTGACTGCCCATCCGACTGAGGGTGAAAAGCAGTACTGAAATCCAATCGTGTTCCCAATGCCTCATGCAACTTCTGCCAAAAACGAGATGTAAACCTTGGGTCTCAGTTCGAAATTATCGATACTGGCACACCATGCAACCACACTATCTCTGCCACATACAACTTGGCCAACTTCTGAAGTGAGTAATCGGTTCGGACAGGTATGAAATGAGCAGATTCCGTAAGCCTATCCACAATCACCCAAACCGAATCCTTCTTAGAAGGTGTCAACGGCAACCCACTTACAAAGTCCATAGTTACCCTTTCCCACTTCCAAAGTGGTATCTTTATCGGCTGCAACAATCCCGAAGGCAGTTGATGCTCGGCCTTCACTTTTTGACATGTCAGACATCTCCCTACAAATTCGGTCACTTCTCGCTTAAGCCCAGGCCACCAATATAGCTCTCGCAAGTCTCGATACAACTTACTCCCTCCTGGATGCATAGCACAAGGTCCATTTTGTGCCTCTCTCAAAATCATCAATCTCAAATCGGAGTTCTTCGACATACAAAATCTCCCTCGAAAACAAAGAACTCCCACACTATTTAACCCAAAGTCTGGATTCTCCGCCTTCTCAACTTGCTGAAACTGAGGAACCAATGACTCATCTTCCAACTGTTACTTCTTAATCTGTTCTACCCAAGTCGGTCTCACTTGTAACTCAGCCAATAAACTTCCGTCGTCATACAAACTTAGACGAGCAAACATCGCCTTCAACTCCACCACAGCCCTTCGACTTAGCGCATCAGCCACGACATTTGCCTTACCTGGATGGTACTCAATCGAACAGTCATAGTCCTTTAACAACTCTATCCACCTTCATTGCCTAAGATTCAGCTCCTTTTGAGTCAGTAAGTACCTAAGACTCTTGTGATCCGTATAGATGATGCATTTCTCCCCATACAAGTAATGCCTCCATATCTTACGTGCAAAGATTACCGCTGCCAATTCCAAGTCATGCGTAGGGTAGTTCACTTCGTGCGGCTTAAGCTGTCATGAAGCATAAGCGACCACTTTACCCTCTTGCATTAACACGCAGCCCAAACCTACATGTGACGTATCGCTGTACACAGTGAAATCCTTACCAGACTCTGGCTGAATCAACACTGGCGCTTCTGTCAAAACCTTCTTCAACTTCTCAAAAGCCTCCTACTGCTTATTTGTCCAAACAAAAGGTGCTCCCTTCCTTATAAGTTTCGTTAACGGTGCTGCCACAGGAAATCCTTCCACGAATCTCCGATAATAACCTGCCAACCCCAGAAAACTTCGGATCTCTGTTACCGACTTCGGTGGCTTCCATTCCAAAATTGCCTCAATCTTTTGAGGGTCCACCTTGATCCTCTCAGAAGATACAACATGCCCCAAGAAGGTAACTTCTTTCAGCCAAAACTCGCACTTACTAAATTTTTCATAAAGTTGCTTTTCCCTTAACACTTGCAGCACTACACGAAGATGCTCATCATGCTTCTCTTCTGTTTCCGAATACACCAAGATGTCAGCAATAAAAACAACTACGAACCGATCCAAGTATGGCTGGAACACCCGATTCATCAAATCCATGAATGCTGTCGGTGCATTAGTCAAACCAAAAGGCATTACCAGAAACTCGTAATGACCGTATCGAGTTCTGAACACCGTCTTATAAATATCCACTTTTTTAACTCTTAATAGAAAATAATGAGGCTCCTTTTAATTGGTCGAACAGATCGTCGATTCTTGGTAACGGATACTTGTTCTTGATAGTCAGTTTATTTAACTGCCGATAGTCAATACACATACGCATAGTCCTATCTTTCTTCTTTACGAACAGTACCGGTAAACCCCACGGGGAAACACTTGGTCTTATAAACCATCTATCCAACAGTTCCTGTATTTGAGCTTTCAATTCTACCAACTCCTTTGGTGCCATCCTATAAGGCGCAATGGACACAGGAGCTGTTCCAGGTAATAAGTCGATTCCAAACTCGACTTCTCTGTTCGAGGGTAGTCTAGAAAGTTCATCTGGGAATACATCCTGAAATTCCTTAATGGTCCTAACTGACTCCATCGTTATCTCCTCAAGTCCGGTTTGACTTACAAAGGCCAAGTATGCCTCACAACCTTTTCGAATCAACTTCTCGGCTCTTAAAGCTGAAACAACATTGGACAAATAATCCCTTCGTTCCCCTATGACCATTATCTCCTCATCTTCGGCAGTTCTTAGTACCATCCTCTTTGCAGCACAATCCAACGTCGCCTTGTGTTTCGTTAACCAGTCCATTCCCAAGATAAGATCAAAATCCCCAAATGGCAGTTCCATCAAATCTCCTTCAAAAGTTTTATCTTGTGTCATTAAAGGCACTGCCCTAAAAAGTTTATCTACCTTAACCAAATGTCTCAAAGGGCTTATCACCGATACCCCATTCACAGTCTCCTCAGGAAGCACATCCAAAGCCCTAGATACATCACAAGCAACATACGAGTGAGTGGAACCCACATCAATCAAAGCAGTGTAAGGCGTGCTATGAATGAGGAACAGACCAGTTATAACATCAGGAGCGTCACCCTCCTCACGACGTCGTGCAGCATAAACCAATGTCGGTTGTCGAGCTTCAGCGTGTCCAGCACCCCTACTAGGTGCCCCACGCCCTCGTCCATTACCATTGCCACCTCTACCTTGCCCACGACCCCTCTGTGGTGGTGGTCCTCCTCGTCGTGGTTGGACATCCCTTTGCTCTACAGTTAGCTCCTGAGCTGTCCTCCGAGGACACTCCCTGAACTTATGCTCCTTAGACCCACATCGAAAACATGCTCCAGTTCATTTCCAGCACTCCCCCATATGCACTTTACCACAGTCCCTGCAAGCCTGCGGTCTATAAGTATTTACTGGAACTGCTCGAACCGATTCCTCCATGCTTGCTCTTTTAACATTTTGATTCGTGGCACTTGAGGGTCTAAAATCCCTCTTAAACCTGGGTCGATCCTTCTCACGATTCTACCGCTCAGTCAGCTTCACCTCCTCGGCTATCTTAGCCTTCTCTACCAATGCAGCAGAACCACGCTCCCTCTGTAGAGCTATCAATATCCTAAGCTCGTCGTGGAGGCCATCCTTAAATCGAACACTGCGCTCATATTCAGTTGCCATTATCCTATTGGCATATCGACTCAGCCTCAACAATTCTGCCTCATACTCCGCTACAGTCTTATTACCTTGTGTTAAATTCAAAAATTCCTTCCGACGAGCATCCACATAACTAGCTCCAACATACCTCCCCTTAAAAGCAGTTTTGAACAATTCCCAGGTTACTTGCTCAATTGGGGTACTCTCCCTTACGGTGATCCACCAGCGGTATGCCTCGTCACGTAGCAGTGACACGGCTCCTTTCAGCTTCTGCTCCACTGAGCAGCCTAGATCGTCCATGATCCGTTCTGATGCCTCTAGCCAATATTCTGCCACATTTGGGGCTACTCCAGATACACCCCTAAATACTTCTGCTCCGTTGGTCCTGAGTCGCTCCGATATGGACCCTCTATTCACTATCCAGTGCTAGCTCCAGCAACCCTTTCCAAAACCCTTAACATGGCTTGAGACAAAGCGTCATCCCCCGCAGCCCGATCATAAGATCCAGTCTCCATTGCTTGTGGCATAGATGCCTCCTCAGCTGGCCTATGCCCTGAGGATGAAGATTCAGCTTGCACCCTTCCGCGACCACATCCGCAGCCTCGTCCACGAGCTCCTTTTGTACTCATATCGAATTATCTGATTACGAGTTTTATGATATTAGTATAATGTTCCTCTGTTTATTACGAAAATGTCTTATGGAAATATAGCAGTTCAAAGATTGTTTTCGTATCATCGTAGCCTAGCTACAGTCTCATTCCTACTGTTTTACAGCTCTACCCTATCTAAAGTATCATAGTAGGGTCTCAATTCTATTCATAGCATCATATCATTACCATATATCGTAAGGAAAATATACTTACAGACTTGGTGCCGGGGATTCAGTGTGCCACTTCTTTCTCAAATCCATTTAAAACTCAAAAAGCCATATTTTTGCTTATAGAAGGTAAAAATTTAAAATTTTTGATTTGAAAGCACCCTTATTTTGACACTCTTGTTTAAAACAGAAAACTTGTATCATTTTAACATGCATACTCTGTAAAACATCTTTGAAAATAATTTTCAAAAAACCATTTCCAAAAATACTCTTCTTAGGCCTAAGTTTTCGAAAATATTTTCGGACCCGATCCACAATCGAGTTGTTGTAACCTAGGCTCTGATACCACTAAATGTAACACCCCAAACCCAACCCAGACGTTATGGCCGCATCTGACGTGCCACATTGGAGTTGAAAACCCATATTCCATTTTAGTGTTTTAAAAACCATATATTTTGTTGATTTTAACAAAGTGAATGGAAGCTGGGCACCAGGTAGGTATCCAAGATAGAGAAGGTGAGCCATGAAGGCTGCTTAAGTACCAAGCTCTTCGATTGGATCCAATCTTAGACACGCCCACGACCTTTGCCACACTTTGTTATATCGAGTTTAAATTTGTTTAAGTGGACGTCTTTGATAAATCGAATAATCATAGTGTTGTCACATTTTGAAATCAAGTATCGTTTGGAAAACACGTCCTAAGTCTAGCCCATTTGTATAATTTATCAACCAGTTGTAAAGTTATTAAAAATAAAATAATCCCGCAAAGAATTAAAAGAAAAGTTAAAATGGCCTTATTACAACCCAAGAATAAATAATAATTAAAGGAAATTTAAAGAAAACCAATGCTTATTTAAAAGCCCAAAGGCGATCACCGTGGCCACTCTGAATCCCCTCCGGCTCCAAGTCCCCACATCAAGGCTCACCTGCAAGGTTAAGGAAAGGGGGTGAGTTTGGAAACTCAGTGTGCAACAAGCCCCTTTCAGAGCCCAACACAATATCAGCCTGCTGGGCCTTAGCCCAAGTCCAATCTCAATATGTATATACTAGGCCGTAGCCTTTTCATAAATCATATAATTGGGCCGAAGCCTTTTACTGTAAACGGTATGGCCCATAGGCCCATTTCAATATCACATGTATCGTCAATGAAAAAAACAAATGAATGCAAGCCCATTTGGGGAGACTACTCGACCCACCATCCGCTACTCTCCACCCGTACCAACCAACACACCATGTAGGGAATAACTCAACCCACCCAACCATAACTCTCCACTGGCAGCATAGCTGCTTTATCATATAACTGGAGGCCTAGCCTCTTTTAATTACTGGGGTAAAAGCCCTTTTAATAACTGGGGCATAAGCCCTTTTAATAACTGGGGCATAAGCCCTTTTTCACTTCCTCCATCCATATAAAAACCCAACCCAATGCATTTATGAATACATCATGTGCATATCATACATATCATGTGCATATCATACATGTCATGTGCATATCATACATACCATGTTTATCAAAATCCCATGTATTAAATTCATATATAAACCCTAGGGGTATAATGGTCATTTTTACATAGGGGCAAAACGGTCATTTTCATATTATAAGGGTAATCCTGTAATTTTACCAAAAAATTAGGGTTTCTATGTTCATTAACGGTGACTAACAATTCATGGGTGCAAACAGTGATTCTGGCCCATTTTTAGCGAAATCGAGTTATTGGGCCTAAAACCCCTAATGGGCCCTACTTAGCCGATTTTGTCATCTAGGCCCCTTTAGCCTATATTCCATAACGGTTTTATCAGTCTCGATGCGCAATTTAACAGGTTCCCCTTTTCTACCAATTTTTTTACAAATGGGCCCGAAAGCCCATTGGGCCCCACTTCGGCCCCTCGAGGCCCAACTTACTGTGAACGCCAAAAATCACGCTCTTACCGTTTCCAATGTTTCCAATCATCATCTCAACGAATCTAACTAACTAATGAGCGTTCACTTGCTCACAAGTCCTCAAAATGCCAAAATTTCAGCATTTCGGCTTTTCGGCATTTATCGCTTTAAGCTATGAAAAAGGGTTCGTTACACACCTGTTTCACAATATTCCTTGACGAAATCTCCTACACGATTTCTCCTATAACCAACCGTTAATAAATCAGCTCACAATCATTGAACCAAATCAAGAACCATCTAATATTAACACTTACACATTCGGCCACCATCCATAATGGCCTTAGGCACCTTACCTTTGCCGAGATTTATGATGAGATCTAGCCACTCCGGTGATCCAAGCTAATCCAAATCGACACTACGCCTTGCTGCTCCTCCACTATAGAAACCATAAAAATATTAAAAGAAGAACCCCATAAAGCCTATACCCATATTCGGCCACCTCTCTAAACTAGAGGGGTTTCGGCTTTTCTTAACCTCCATAATACCGAATTGATTAAAGCTACGAGCACTTACCAAGGTTCACCTACCCAAATGGTTCCAATCCCGTGTCAACTCCGATTCAACGCAGTCCCAGCTTCAAAACATTAGCAAAAATCGCACCACAAGGATCCTAAGAATCAGCCACCAAGTCACCCAAGGATGCTGTGCTTTCGGCTTTTGGATCACTGAAGAAGAAGTGGTCATGGACCAAAAAAGGTGTTGACAAAAGAGTTGAAAGGCTTCTGACATAACATGAATCGGCTAAAAGAAAAAAAGAACAAGTGTATACCTTTATGGAGAAATCGACTTCCCTTACCTCCTTCGGGATTTGGCTTGTTGCTATTCGGTTAGCAATGAAAAGAAGGATGAGTTCGGCTTTTACTATAAATGAAAGAGAGGAAGAATGGGAGTAAAGAGTTTATAGACGAAATAATGGAAGAGAAAAGAGAGGAATTGCTTAAGAAAAATCGGCATAAGTGGGAAGAAAGAAAGAAAACAAAAGAGGAAAATGCTACCCTAAAACCCAATAGCCGAATTTACACTAACCTTTCCCCCTTGGCCGGCCATCACTTCCCCCATTTTAGATCTCCTAAAATCTCTCCTAGATACGCTCCCCCTTATCTCTCCATCATCCCTAAAATCTCTCCCCTTCTCACTCCTTAATCCATGCACTTGACTAACTCAAACTCCTCCAACAGAATCCACCTGGGTTCCATCACTTACCCTTCCTGCTCATAAAAATAAATAACCTTATTTGCCAACACAGGGAATCGATCCCATGTCTTCCCTATGCTCCACACGCCACCTTTTTAGGAGTTTAGTGGCGTCACCCTTGCCACTTTACTACAGCTCTTTTTGTGATACATTTCTCCCACAACTTTACATAAGGTCACCTAGCCAGAACCCTTAACTCTTAAGTCCAAATTTTGAAAATTCTACCGGGTTTTGGCCAACGCATGGGCCTTCCATAAGCCTATTTACATACTCAAATTATGAATTCCATAATCACATACCAAATTTTAGAAACTTACTTAAAATATCAAGAATCGCGAAAAACCCAAAAATCAGGATGTTACAACACGACCGCTGATGCTCTGCTGTAGTCTTTTTATTTGAATATTATATTTTGGGTTGTGATAAGGCCTTTACAATTTCTGGATTTTAAATTTGGAATTTTATATATTGCTTTATAACTGCTAGAATAGAACAGGGTTTTTCCAAAACAACAACTGTTTTTCAAAATATCACATTTCCGCAACTGTTTTAAATTAAGCTTCCGCAAAAAATAAGGTTTTAAAGGTAATAACGTTTTACAAGTGAATAACTTTCCAATGAACCACGTTTTGAAATTAAACAAACACAAACTGAGATTTACACAAGTTTTAAATAGTAAGAAGGGTTTTTCTATGAAATCACGGTTTCGAAAAACACTTCAATGTGACACCGCCAGATTTGGCCATAACGTCTAGGCCAAGTTTGGGGTGTTACAAGCATTACATGATAGATGGAAAAATAACGTGGTCATGGGTCATTTGTCTATGACAAATAATTTAATTACTATTTGTTAACATTAACTTTTTCTTGAAGAAAGATGTAACCATGAGAAAAAAATATGATCATACTGGATGAACGAATTTAACCCAAAAAGATAAATGATATCCTATGTAGGTAACACACTTATGATAAGGCTATTGGACAAGCATCTATAAAGTTGCTTTCATAATGGTATATAATAAGGGAGAGTTTAATCATGGTACTTTAGTAGATTGCATGTAGAACTGCTACTTTGGAATGAATGAAAATGATAATTAAGAGAAATAGATCGCATTTATCACTATCTGCAGTGAATGTGTTTTCTCTCTAAGTACAAAAGATGACTTAGAGATTAAATTAATTTTTTCAAATTATTATTTAAGTTATTGAAATTAAATAATTGAAATTTGAATTTGAAATTAAATTAATTAGTCATTGTAGTTTTATTGAATAAGAAAATTAAATATATTTCCTCATAGATTTTAATACGATAAAGTTGAAATGACTTTAATGAAATTAGAATTAACTTAAGAAAATAATTTAATTGGGTTAATTAATTAATATTTTTGGAAATAAAAAAATTAGTTATTGGATGGTTAAATTATATGAATTCGTTAAAAACTCAAATGACACTATAATCATACCCAATATTAAAGATAAGACCAATAGGCCTGTTTGCAGTATCATGGGTGACAACCCTAACTCCCAAGAAAGGTTGCCCCCCCCTCATTCTCAATTCAGGGAATTACAACAGTTACTCATATTTTGAGCATCGTTACTCTATTAGAAAATAATGAAATTTTTTTTAGAGAATAAATTCTTCTTTTTTCTTGAGAGAAAACTTAAGTTTTTGTTTTCCTGTAGAGAGAAATTAATTTTTTCACTAAAAATTAATTAAAGTTTTCATTTTATGTGATCGGTTCTTGAAGTTAAAGCCTACACTTTAAGCAAGCCGGGCTTTAAGGATAGTAGAGAAGATTGTTTAGTAGAAACTCAAGAGACAACCTAGATTGGCTTGCTCAAAGCACATGTACTAATTTAGTCTAGGGTTTATTATTGTAAATATCACATGGCTCAGGTTTTAAGAAAAAAAAATTAAACTTCCATTGTGCAACAAACATGATTTTCTAAACTAATTTTTCCAACGGATGATTCATGCCTTCTTTGTTGATTGAAACATTAAGGTTATATTAAATTGGTCAATGTTGATACGATTAAAATGGCATTGAGGGACTTCAAGTTCCAATTGAAAATTTTTCTTTCTCGATACTATAGTTTCTTTTTGCCTTTAGTAACACAACCCCAATGAGACTTTGTCAAGTCATCCTCTATAGCCATGCAAGCTCTCTCATCAATAGATTCCACGAATGTTCTCATTCTGACTTTCTAGTAGGTGTAATTAGTAGCATCGATCAATAAAGGTGGTTTAGCGGTAGAACTTATTTCTTTCTTGAACTCCATAGCTTATTAGGCTTTAGGATCTCATTGATACGTTCTATGTGTGGCTCTAATACCAAATAAAATTTGATAATTCCAGTGAACAACTTGTTTTAGTTGATAGATGCAACTATTGTTGCAACATAAATTATATCTACCATTTGCGACAAGAGAAGAAAACAACAAGAACTAAACAAATATGAAGACTGAGGATTTGTTTACATAGTTTAGTTCAACAAACTACGTGGCCTTGCCTATAAAATAAATCAACTATTCAAACTTCTAAAGTACAAACTTTGCTAACTAACCTAATCTACCCAAGCACACCAAGAACAATTGTAGCCATAAAGTTCATATAATTTGTATGCTCTCACTGTTACCCAAACCCTCCTAATAAATACACTCAAATATGTGTATAATAAGCTCTCACAAAAAAGCACAAATAAATTCTCTCAAGAAAACAAATTAGTCCACTCCTAATATTAACTCAAATCGACACACTATGGACAAATAAACTCTTACTCTATATAGGCGTAAGGCAAGGCTATAGAAACTTGAAAGCTACTCTCATAGATCTCTATAGTAAATCTTTAGAATAATATTCCATGATCTAATCATAATATTTTTTTTCCAAATAAACTCTTGGAAAATCTCATCCAAGTCAAATAACTAAAGGAAAGAGTTAAAATCTCATATTTTAAGGATTTTCAAACCCTCATAATTATTCTAGTTTCCTCTTAAAAAATTTCTATTTTGCTTCCTAAAATTAAGAAAAACAATATTTAAATATATATTAAAAATAAAAAATAGCCAATACACAAAATATGAAATTTGTTTAAACCTAAACGAAAACATTGGACAGAAAACATGTTGCTATGTATGTTATGTTCAAAGTATGCTAAAGAAAGTTCTAACAAATCCAATTTATTAATTTTTATAAAAATATATAATATTAGTATAATGAATATAAAACTAATAATAAATAAATTTACATATTTTTTTAAAAATATATATTTGATATATTGTTAATATATAAATTTATATAAAAAAGTAAAATAAACTTTTACATCTACTTAACAACCTTAGAAATAAATATAAATTAATAACATGTAACATTATATAATTTAGACAGTTAATATACCAAATATAATTTTTATTTTACTTTCCAAATTTTTTTAATCATACCATCCAAAACAATTTTAAAATTTTAATTGAATTCAATATGCTTCCGGTAATTTAGTATTAAAATGCACTATCCTAATTCCTAAATCCATTAGAAATCGATGCACTTATTTTCTTACTAACAATTAATTCATTTCAACTGAGAATGTTAATATTGAGAAATTAGATTTTCCTTTTTTAAGTTTAAGATTTTATTAAATTTCAGTATGATGAATTTGTTCGGCTCAATTGAATAAAAATATAAAATCATAAAATTATTTAAAAAATAAAAAGAAATTAATTTAACCATTGATTCAACTAATTAATTGATATTAATTCACATACTAATTAACCCAAACCCTTATTCTAAATTAATATTTTACCTACTCAATCCGTTTATAAGAAAACATAGGAATTCATTAGCACCAAAACATCATAGGCTAAAATGTTTAATGCACTTGCATTTAAGCAGCGCATTAAGGTGTATGGGTGCTTATAAAATTGACGTCATTTTGGAGAATAAAGAAGTCATAGTTTGAAAACAATTACAACTTAATTGGTAGGGTTGCTGGAATGATTTGAAAGAAGGCATTGGTGGGGGGGGGGGGGGAGAATATAAGGTTTAAATCATGCGTTCATACGTTTACTCCTCAATTCTCACCAACCACATCCTCTCCTCAATGCCCTTTTTAGCTTCAGCCACCACCACTTTCAGGAGTCAAACTTTTTACCTTTCTTTCATTTCTCTCAATCATCCCCTCCACCCTTGGATCATTTCTTAATCGACGGCCCTTGTTGAATCTCAACCAACCCAAGCACCCCCACCACCTTTGCTTACCTACCAATCACTAACCCCCTTCTCTCCCCTATTTAAACCACCCTTCTTTTCCCTTCTCTCTTCAGGAAAGGAACCCAAACTCCCTCCATCTGAGTTCATCCCATTCCTTCCCTCCATTCTCAACTAATATATACAACCAATAAAACCTCACATTTCCTTTCAACATGGACATGATCACTCAAAATGCTCAACAAAGCAGCTCTTTGGAGAGTTTTTGCACGACTACTACTGCTGCTAAGGGTGGTGTCGTCGACCCTTTGAACTGGGGTGTCGCAGCTGAGTCTCTCCAGGGAAGCCATTTGGATGAAGTGAAACGTATGGTAGCCGAGTACAGGAGGCCATTGGTGAAGCTTGGCGGTGAGACCTTGACCATTTCTCAAGTTGCAGCTATTGCTACACGTGACTTGGGTGTCAAGGTTGAGCTTTCAGAGGATGCAAGGGCTGGCGTTAAGGCTAGTGCTGATTGGGTTCTTGATGGCATGAACAAAGGCACTGACAGTTATGGTGTAACTACTGGTTTTGGTGCTACTTCTCATCGAAGAACCAAGCAAGGAGCTGCCCTTCAAAAAGAGCTAATTAGGTAAGACTTTATATTGATGCACTACATGTATATGTTGTATATATATAATTAAAATATAGCCATATTGACTATGAACTGTAAACTGGAAATACGTGCCTTAAAGCAATGCAATTTTTCAAACTGTGTTCAACCGTCCGGTTTGGCTCAGTACCAAGTTACTGTAGTTTTATATTTAGTAAGGCAGGACTAGTTTTTGTGGGATGGAGTCAAAATCGTCAATTTGGTGGAAGTAGTCCAAACTGGACGGCAGTTGAGTTGACTCCGCCTGGTGGATGAGTTATAACTGAGTTTAGTGTAATAAATAATTATCATGAGTTGCCAAGGTCGCCCTACTATTTCTGGAAAGAACATGAACAAAATCTTTTGTACCAAGATTGATATATAAGGCTGTAATTATCAAAAAACTTGTGGGACATTTATGAAAAAAATAGGTAAAAACAGATCACTTTATTTTCTAATCACAATCCGGAAGATGGTTTTATTTATTGAGTACACATTAAATGTGTTATGTTGATTCAGGTTCTTGAATGCTGGGATCTTTGGTAATGGAATTGAGTCATGCCACACACTTCCTCACTCAGCAACTCGAGCAGCCATGCTTGTTAGGATCAACACCCAGCTCCAGGGATACTCTGGGATCAGGTTTGAAATTTTGGAGGCAATCACCAAGCTTCTCAACCACAACGTCACCCCTTGTTTGCCACTTCGTGGCACAATTACTGCTTCTGGTGATCTTGTTCCTCTTTCCTACATTGCTGGATTGCTCACTGGCAGGCCTAATTCCAAAGCCGTCGGACCCAACGAGGAACCTCTTGATGCCCAGGAAGCCTTTCATGTTGCGGGTATCAATTCCGGGTTCTTTGTGTTGCAGCCTAAAGAAGGCCTTGCATTAGTCAATGGTACTGCAGTTGGTTCGGGCTTGGCTTCCATGGTTCTCTTTGAAGCAAACATTTTGGCTGTTCTATCAGAAATATTATCTGCAATTTTTGCTGAAGTCATGAATGGTAAGCCTGAGTTTACTGACCATTTGACACATAAACTGAAGCATCATCCAGGACAAATTGAGGCCGCTGCTATAATGGAGCATATACTTGAGGGGAGCTCTTATGTTAAAGCGGCTAAGAAGTTGCATGAAATGGACCCTCTGCAGAAACCAAAACAAGATCGCTATGCTCTGAGGACATCTCCACAGTGGCTTGGTCCACAGATCGAAGTGATCAGGTTCGCAACCAAATCAATCGAAAGAGAGATTAACTCTGTCAATGACAACCCTTTGATCGATGTTTCAAGGAACAAGGCATTACATGGTGGCAACTTCCAGGGTACCCCAATTGGTGTCTCAATGGACAATGCTCGTTTGGCTATTGCAGCAATCGGAAAACTGATGTTCGCTCAATTCTCTGAACTTGTTAATGATTTCTACAACAATGGTCTCCCATCAAACCTCTCTGGTGGTAGAAATCCAAGTTTGGATTACGGTTTCAAGGGTGCTGAAATTGCAATGGCTTCCTATTGTTCTGAGCTCCAGTACTTGGCTAATCCAGTCACCAACCATGTTCAAAGTGCTGAGCAACACAACCAAGATGTGAATTCTTTGGGACTTATCTCTTCCAGAAAAACTGCAGAAGCTGTTGATATCTTGAAGCTGATGTCCTCTACATTCTTGGTGGCTCTTTGTCAAGCTATTGATTTGAGGCATGTAGAAGGGAATTTGAGGAACACGGTGAAGAACACCGTGAGCCAGATAGCTAAGAAGACGCTCACTACAGGTGCCAATGGTGAACTTCACCCTTCAAGATTCTGCGAAAAGGATTTACTCAAAGCTGTGGATCGCGAATACGTTTTTGTCTATATAGATGACCCTTGCAGTGCTACCTATCCATTAATGCAAAAGCTGAGGCAAGTTCTGGTTGAACATGCATTGACAAACGGGGAGAGTGAGAAGAATACAAGCACATCAATCTTCCAAAAGATTGCAGATTTTGAAGAAGAATTACACGCTGTTTTGCCAAAGGAGGTTGAGAGTGCAAGAGTGACACTTGAGAATGGAAATGCAGCAATTCCTAACATGATCAAGGATTGCAGGTCGTATCCATTGTACAAGTTCGTAAGGGAGGAGCTTGGAACTGGACTGCTAACTGGAGAAAAAGTTAAGTCACCTGGTGAGGAGTTTGACAAGGTGTTTACAGCTATGTGCCAAGGGAAGATCATTGATCCAATGCTAGAATGTCTTAAGGAATGGAACGGTGCCCCTCTTCCAATCTGCTAGTTTTGCTTTCCTTTCAATCTTTGGAATTTTGCTATCCTCTTTTTCTCTGTTTTCCACCGTCCGTTGCTTATATTTCCTTGCAAAACAAGGAAATCATATGAATGTATATGAAATATATGTTTTTTTTTTCTCATTTATTTGTAATACAAGTGTGTACAAAATATATCGTTGTTACTATCTAATCTCTCACCAAAACTCATAAATAATAATATTAGGACAATGAAAAAAAGAGATTGAAAGTTAATTCAAATATATATATATGTAAATATATTTAACTACATTTATTTTTTTCTCATTTTTCAACTAAGCCAAAACCAAACAATAAAACAAAATAGAATTACATTTTTCTTTCAATCTTCCCATCTTTCCCGCTAAGTTAACTAATAAAAAGAAAAAATATATAGAGTTCATATTATATTTTTATATGTCAAAATTAATCATAATTATTCAAATTTAAAATTAATTAAACTTTCAAATTATATTGTTAAATGTTTAGGTTTAAAAATATAGAAAAATTGAATTATATTGTTACTAATTTTCTTGCTCGTGATGGACAAGCATATTTAGTATATAAATCAGCTATAATCCTAATAACTATGAATATGTGTCAAATTGTAAATCTAATAATAAATTATTTAATAAGTAAATTAAAATAATTTCATATGTGCAAATGGTAATATTATTATAATTATAAAATAATCATTATGCCTTTAATTAAAAATAATGTAAATTAGTACTTACATATAGGTGTATGTGTTTAATATATTTAAATTAAAACATACATTTAATTAATCTATATTTCTTAAACATGAATTGTATAATATATTTGTACATAACTATTTGTTGACTTTTGGTGACGAACTATATTGGAATCACCATCATTTATTGGTAAAATTTTAGTACTAAAGAATTTATAAAAATAGTGAAGAAATTGACACTTAGACTAAGTAGTTGACACTTTACAAATATGAGAGTGTTTTGTAATTAATGTGGGACTAAAATTAATTTTTAATAACAATAGAAAAGAAGCTGATACGTATTTATAGGGTATGTGTAAGCATGGGAGTGTATTCTAGCCAATGTGGGATAAAAATTAACTTTTTAATAAAAATAGAGAAGAAATTGACACGTATTTATAGGGTATTTGTGAACATGGGATTGTATTCTAGCCAATGTGGAATAAAAATTAACTTTTTAAGGGATTAAAATTAATTTTTAATGAAAATAGTGAAGAAGTGAGCTATGGGAATATTCTCTAGTAAATGTGGGATTAAAATTAACTTTTTAATGAAAATATTGAAGAAGTGAGCTATGAGAGTATTTTCTAGTCAATGTAGGGTTACAATTAACTTTTTTTAATAAAAATAGTGAAAAAATGAGCTATGAGAGTATTCTTTAATCAATGTAGGATAAAATCGTAAAAACAGTGAATAAATTATCACTTATTTATAAGGTAAATGTAAGATGTGGGAGCGTTACTCAAGTCAATGTGGGATTAAAATGAACTTTTTAATGAAAGTAGTGAAGAAATTGTCAATTTGATATATGAGACTGTTCTCTAATCAATATGAGATTAAAATTAATTTTTAATGAAAACAGTAAAGAAATTTACATTTGTTTATAGGTAAGTATAAGCATGAGAGTGTTCTCTAGCCAATGTAGGATTCAAATTAATTTTTTAATGAAAATAGTAAATAAGTGAGTTATTATAGTATTCTCTAGTCAATGTGGGATTAAAACTAACTTTTTTAATTAAAATAATGATATGTGAGTTATGAGAGTATTCTCTAGTCAATGTGAGATTAAAATTAACTTTTTAATGAAAACAATTTAAAGATTTTCACTTATTTATATGGTAAATGTGAAATATGGGGCTGTTCTCAAGTCAATGTGAGATTAAAATTAACTTTTAATTAAAATATATAAAAAGATTGACATTTATTTATAGGGTAAGTGTGAGCATGGAAGGGTATTACAGCCAACATGAGATAAAAATTAATTGTTAATGGATAAAAAATAATTTTTAATGTAAATAGCGAAAATGTGAGCTATGAGAGTATTCTCTAGTGAATGTGTGATTAAAATTAACTTTTTAATGAAAATAGTAGAAGTGAGTTGTGAGAATATTCTCTAGTCATGTGAAATTAAATAAAAATTGTAACACCCTAAATCTGACCCGAATTATCGAATTCGAATTCTTTGGTATCACCACACAAAACACTTATAAGAATTTCAAATCAGCCAACGTAAATTCCCTATTTAAAACATATTTCTTATTAGTTTATTAAGTGTCTTGGTACTTATTAAATAAAAGAAGAAAGTGCTTCAGAATACAATAGACTTCTTACAACTTTAAAATGTACAAGGAACAGACTTGACATGGCATAAAAATACTATCATTATGCCTTTATAAACCCCTGTATGCACAATAACACCACTTCAAACCACTTTATTGGCGCGTTCTTGGCTTGGTCCCTCCTGGTGAACTCATTATTCTAGCATAACCTGAAACATGAAGAAATACTCGTAAGTTCATACAGACTTAGTGAGTTTTTAACTACAAAATACCTTTAAGCCTCTCGAGTTGAATTTCGAGGTTTGGATTCTCACCTTGTCTTTGGCATACATCTTCATAACACTAGATTTTACCTATATGCTATTTTCTTTTACTTATTGTGCCGCTCTTTCTTTCATTCATTTACTAATTTTAGATCTTATCATTTGATATATATATATCATAATCCCTTCTAGAACACATGATACTTTTCAAAATAATATTTATACATAACCCAACTTCAACAAATTTTCACTTTAAATGTATGCTCCCCTTTTTTCCATAATAGTTATACACTTTTACTATTCTTTGGCGAATACTTACTAACTGATCTTACATATGGCAAATTTCCATATTGAGTTGGATAACTATCAGACTACCAATCAGATCATATCCTGACTCGAACCTAAACCAAACTCATACTAGTGATGTAACATTCCAGATCATTCAAAAGAATTCTCAGCATCCACGTCACATAACACAAGGACACCCAAATTGAAAAACGGCTCAGATTCAAAATATTCTCTAAAAGAACCATGGAAACTAGTTGGATTTGGCAGAGACCAGATTTCAGACATCATCATTACATAGCGTAAACGAACTCATTCCAGTGAACACTTAGTAACACCGTATACCCAATTTGGTCACCAAGCCCAAATATCATGATGCCACTCCACCGTCTCATGTCATAACCAACAAGTAAAAGCTCATTCTAACAAAACATCTATCAATTTATTATTCGCATAAGTCTTAAGTTATTCATACTAGTCAGTTATCATTATTACGTGCTAAACTTACATTGATTAGTCTTATAAACATATTAAAACATGCATAAGGTCCGTTAAGCAAAATTCTCAAACACCGTAGGTATCGGTACTAACACTAAGGTATCGATATTTTCGTTAAGTGGTATCGATACCACCTAGAAAAATGATACCAAACTTTTATTCTGTTTCTCGTTTAAAAACCAAAGTCTTGAAAATTATCAGTACTTGTCATGAAGTATCAATAAATTTACCCTGAGTATCGATACTCGAGCAAAGGTTCGATACTCAAGCAAAGGTATCGATACTAAATCTCTATACTGACTTCCTGCATGTTTCAAAATCCAGAGGTATCAATTTTAAAACCCTATTATCGATACCTCTGCTCCAGACCTAAAAACTGCAGCATACATATGCAATTAATCCATTCTAATTTAGTTCCTAAACATCATACATCCATTACTTTGCCAAATAATTATTCAACGGTCTAATTAACAGTTCAATATCGCAAAATCGTGTTTGAGCAAGTAACACCAATCCATCCTCATGTTCATGAACCCAAGCATAACAATAACATGTAATCCTTATAAACCAAATCCAAAAACCAGCAAAATGTCTAGAAGTTAACATGGCTATTAACAAGTCTACCACATTGCCTCATTCCCTAAAGCGTAAATAAATAAAGAACACATATGAAATAACAAATAGACTTGCTTGTATCACCTCTCGAAAACCACACCGCTCACACTAGCACTTCACTACTTTGTAAGGGTTTTAAGAAATGAGTGGGTGAGCTTAACAAGCTCAATGAATGCCTAGAAAAACTACTATGGAAACAATCCATCAAGCATCAACGAAACAACTATATAGCACAACCTTAACCGTTCCAACACTAGTGTCATAATATACTTGTGTATTATTTTCTAGTTCTTTTACCTGGTAAACATATTCACTTTTAGGCATATATAATGTTACACATATAATCACCTAACATCCAAGCATGTATCATAATACTCATACAATCACATAACATTTAAGCATATATAACAATACTTATATAATCACATAACACTCAAGCATATATCATAATATACATATAAATCTTATAACATTTAAGCATATATCACAATACTCAAAACGTCTTTATAGATAATTTGCATAATGGTCACATATCATATAAACACATAACACACTACATACATATTCATTATTTAAGATAATTTAAGAAATATAAAAGCGAGCTCTACCATCACTCATCGAATACACAGATCTCCAACACACCACATAGACTCATAAAGTCAAACATGTCCCAAAAGTGAAGCAAAAAGCTAACACGCTCCTTATTTCCTTTCACATGTCCCATTGAATGGAGCTTAGCTTACATTCTCGTATCCCTCCAACATTTCTCAGGGCCTCAATGCCCAAAATCACTATACATATAGGTGAGTACTCATAATCCTATGCCATACCAACTATATCCAACGGTTTCAAGGTCATAAGGCCAAAATATCTGAAATCAAACACATATCACTCACTGATTATCCGTGTACTATCATTGCATGTTTGCATCTTTAGCAAAATATTGTCACTAACATTTAACATATACTTAACATGTACACATTTGTACTTTTACAACAGTTATCAAGATCACATATCACATGTTAAAGCATGTCACCTCAATTCACATATTCACAAACACATAAGCATATTATTTACAAGATAAAATAGGTATGAGAAAGCTTACATTCCGAATTTTGAGTAGGGGTTTAGACTACTACTAAATTTCCAAATAATGCATTGAATCATGTCCACAAGAAATTGTTCCAAACACTTACCAATTATGCTTTCGCCAAAAAGTCGAAAGCTCAAACTAGCTTTTCCTTACCTTTATCTCTACTCGTAGAAGGTTCTATCAAATCTAGAACTTCAACACAACAAATTCACACAACAATACATCTAAAAATCAGCCAAGGACTCATTACAAGCATATAAAACATAAGCCTAAACTAAGTTCTCATGTAACCGAAACCTTTAACATAACCAACTTGAAATTAAAATATCTTAATCTACACTTAATCTTTTCAGCTAAAATGAGTTTCATTCATCTAATTATTCATCTACGACTAATTATCGACCCGTAAACTATGCTAAACTACTCAATTCATGGTATCAACTTTTTTGACATGTTTTTGACTATTTTAATGAAAATTCATTAAAACTCAAGAAATTTTTAACGAAAGTTCGAAGTAAGTTTAGAAACCTTCTAATCGTGTAAAAGCTAATTTAAAAACATTTTAAAACATCATTTTTTATGCAAAATCCCAAATTTCTTAACTTTTATGGAGGTTTATGACTAGAAGGATGATAAAAATCAAAGGAATAGAATTTAGGAATCAAAATTGAAGGATTGGGGTGTGGAGAGCAAGGGACGGTAAAACATAAAGGGTGAGAGGAACTATCATGGGTTTTATAAAGTTAGAGGGGAAAATAGGTTGATTTTTGAAGTTTGGTTTATTTTCTTCTTAAAAAATCTAAGTTTTGACTTTTTTTACAAATCAATTATATTTTCAAAATTAAAGGTGTTTAAAATTCTTTTTTCAAAAATTGATTTAATTTTAAAAAACCATAGTACAAAACATTATTCATAAACCATGTCGCAAAATTCCGAACACTCTAAGGCTAAAATTCCTAAAATACCCCTAAAACTCTTAGGCCCTATTTTGGGGTGTTACACCATATATATATGAATATACCCCATACCTTGTACTGATAGACTACTAAGGTAGATAATGTAACACCCCGTACCCGAGACCGTTGCCGGAGTCGGACACGAGGGGTTCACAGACTAAATTCGCTTACTATCGCAGTCCATTTTAAAAATTTCTAGGCAGTTGGCTAACTGCGTCACTGTCACCTTAAAAATCATATCTTGAGTTTCACAACTCGAAAATCAGTTTCGTAATTTTTCTCTGAAACTAGACTCATATGCCCATCTACATATTTTTTTCTAGAATTTTTGGTCAGGCCAATTAGTACAGTTTATTAGTCAAAGTCTCCCATGTTACAGGGATCGACCACACTGACCTTTGCGCATTACGACTTGGATATCTCCCTGTACAGGGCTTCAATACTGATGTCGTTTGTTTCTATAGAAACTAGACTCAAAAGGGAATCTATGCATATATGGCATGACTTCTAATTATCTCTGGTTAATTTATAATTAATTTCCAAAGTCGGAACAGGGAATCCAGAAACCGTTCTGGCCCTGTCTCACGAGAACCTGAATATCTCTTAACATACTGTCCATATGATCGTTTCGTTACTTTCCTATGAAAATAGATTCATCAAGGTTCGTTTACATAATTTATTCACTATTTAATTCCATTCCTACTATTTTTAGTGATTTTTCACATCCACATCACTGCTGCTGCCAGCATCTATTTTTAAGGTAAACTTTACCTATTTCATGATCCTCCATGGATCAACTAGAGTTTGTCATACATATTCCAAAGGTGATCAAGAATAACCCTTCCCATGGCTAACCGTTACCAACATTTCCATACCTCTCGACGGACAACATACAAAACGATTATAATGCTATGATCAAAGTATATTTAAGCCATTTTCGCATGGCTATCCAAATTTACACAAAACCGAAGGGTACATGACCAACAACAAAAGGGTAGTCCTATACATGCCATTTTCAGAGTTCAACCAAAAGTGTACCAAAAGGGCTTTGATAGTGTGGGCGACTTCGACTTCAAAATCTCGAGTCCGATAGCTGAAGAACCAAAATCTATAAAACAGAGAATCAAAGAAACGGAGTAAGCATTAAATGCTTAGTAAGTTTTGAGCAAAGAGTTTAGACACAACCAAAGTATAGCATTCATGTAGCTAAACGGATAATTTCATATGCACAAATTTTCAATATCATACTTACTTCACATTACCAACCCTTATGTTCATACACAAAAGATCAACTTAGCCAAAGGCCGGTAGCTCATTTATCAACTGAGCGAATACTTATTTGTAAGGGCTCAACTAATTCAAAGCACATACGAAACATACCTCAATGCTGGGATGTTACAAGCGTATTAACTGAAATTTTTACAGCAAGATCGTTCATTCCCGAATCACGTACCTTCGGAATTTAACCGGATATAGCTACTCCTTCAAATGCCTTCGGGACATAGCCCGGTTATAGTAACTCGCACAAATGCCTTCGGGACTTAACCCGGATTTAGTAACTCGCACCAATGCCTTCGGGCTTAGCCCGGAATTAGTAACTCGCACAAATGCCTTCGGATCTTAGTCCGGATATGGTCACTTAGCACAAAGCCTTCGGGACTTAGCCCGGACATCTTTCGAATAACCATGCACATTTAACAATAAATCATGACACATTCGTATTTCATTTTCATTAGCAAAACTCAAACACAAGACACTTATCACTCTTGCAATTTCGGCCCAATAGCCACACACAAAGAGCATGATTTTGATTTGCTTAAAACATGATCTAATCAAATCATAATTTAAGCTCTATTACTCAAGAACTTACCTCGGATGTGGTCGAGCGATTTCGACAGCTATTCGATCACTTTTTCCTTTCCCTTATCCAACTGTGGTCCTCTAAGCTCTTGAGCTAATTCAAACAAATTTAACTCATTAAAGTCTCATTTTGCTAGCTTATGGCCGAATATGACAAGGAGTTTGATAGGTCATATGGCCACCTTTTAGCTCAAATACACAATGGTCATACGCATTTTTAATCACATCAAGCAATTTAATACAATTCATTCGAACATCAAAAGAGAAGCTCAAGGTACTTAGCCCATATATACATTAGACATTAGAGTCACATATGTACGAAATCACGAATCGAATTCAATATACTAGCTAATATTTCCCCTTAGCCGAATTTTCTAAGTCAAACTAAAGCCATCAATAGGCTACCTATGGCCAAACATACACATAACTTATGTACTTATTCATGTGGCCGAACATACATGTCTATGTTGGGGCCAATTGCAACACTTAATACATTCTACAAGTATGGTCACTTGTATTGACTAAACACCATTTTGTTTCAAGTTCAAAACTTGGCTAATACACACATATATACACTAGTAAAGCATCCTCTCCCTTTCCATCAATTTAACACATGCATTACTCATTAATATACAAAAATTATATTCGGCCTTAGCACACAACTTTCTAGCCGATTCTTCTCCATCTAGCAACTAATGCACATATGTGCTCATTCGTTAGACTCTACTTCATCTAACAACAACCATATTTTTCCCTTCTACTTCCTACCATGGCCGAATGCATCACAACACCATACCATTTCAATTTTTGGTCATGGTTAAACAAAGAACTTAATGTCTCACTCAAAAATGCTAAAAAGAAGATTCAAGAATCATCAATCCACCATCACATGCACCATTACAAAGCTTCACTTTTAGCATGCAAATGTTATCAACACAAATCCACCTTAGCCGAATATCATCTCCATGACATAGTAAAGATTTGAACCATGGGCTAGTTAGAACTCAAGCTAACTACTAAAATATACATGAATCTCATGGAGCAACCTCAAACATACCTTAGCCTAGTTACATGCATGGCCGAACCTCTTCAACATTTCCCCCTTTCTTTCCTTTTGAATTTTGGTCAAGGATGTTCAAGGATGAACACACATTTTTTTTTCTTTGTTTTCTTTCTTCCATTCAAGGCAAAGGGGGGCATGGATGAGACCATTTTTTTTCATCACTCCTCCCTTTCATTATTTAATTACCATGCTCATTATTTTATTGTTTCCTCCCATGATGCACCAACACAACATGTCTATGACATGTTTTGCCCATCAACCTTTGTCCATCCTAATGTCATGGCCGGCCACTACTAGATGGGGGGAAAATTGACATGCAAGTCCCCCCTTTTTCAACATGCACTAATAGGTCCTTATGTTTGGATCTATCACATTTCAAAAATGTCACACATAAGTCCTATTGACTAAATTCACATGCAACTTACTAAATAGAAGCTTAAAATTTTCACACATTTATTTTAGACAATAAATATCATATTCAAACAATTTGGTGACTCGGTTTAGCGGTCCCGAAACCGCTTTCCTACTAGGGTCACTTTAGGGCTGTCACAACTCTCCCCCACTTAAGAAATTTTCGTCCCCGAAAATCTTACCGGTAAATAGGTTTGGGTATCGTTCTTTCATCGAGCTCTCAGTTTCCCAAGTAGCTTCCTCGATCCCATGTTTGAGCCATAACACCTTTACTAACGGAACCCTTTTGTTTCGCAACTCCTTCACTTCACGAGCTAGGATACGCATCGGTTCTTCTTCATAACTCATATCGGCTTGAATTTCAACCTCTGATGGGCTAATTATGTGCGATGGATCAGATCTATAGCGTCGAAGCATCGAAACATGAAAGACGTCGTGAATCTTTTCAAGTTCAGGGGGCAAAATCAATCGATACGCAACTGGACCAACTCGTTCGGAGATTTCGTACGGCCCAATGAATCTCGGACTCAACTTGCCCTTACGGCCAAATCTGAGTACCTTTTTCCAAGGCGAAGCTTTAAGAAACACTTTATCTCCCACCTGATATTCAATGTCTTTTCGTTTCAAATCCGCATACGATTTCTGACGATCTGTGGCTGCCTTCAGACTTTCACGGATTACCTTTACTTTCTGTTCAGCATCTTTAATCAAATCAACTCCGAAAATTTTACTTTCACCGAGCTCGGTCCAAAACAATGGTGTACGGCATTTACGACCGTACAAAGCCTCGTAAGGTGCCATCTTAATACTTGATTGAAAACTATTGTTGTAAGCGAATTCAATCAAAGGTAAATACCGTTCCCATGAACTACTGAACTCGAGGATGCAACATCTCAACATATCCTCAAGTATCTGAATTATCCGCTCGGATTGACCATCGGTTTGGGGGTGAAAAGCAGTGCTAAAATGCAGCTTGGTACCCAAAGCTTCTTGCAATTTCTTCCAAAATCGTGAGGTGAATCTCGGATCTCTATCCGACACGATAGAAATAGGTACCCCGTGTAATCTCACAATCTGGGAAACGTACAATTCAGCTAGTTTATCCAATGAAAAATTCGTACGCACAGGGATAAAGTGAGCCGACTTAGTCAGTCTATCAACAACAACCCAAATCGCATCCTTCTTACTTGCTGACAATGGCAGTCCGGACACAAAGTCCATTGTGACTCGATCCCATTTCCACTCAGGTATCATGATCGGCTGAAGTAATCCTGAAGGCACTTGATGTTCCGCTTTCACTTGTTGACATATTAAACATCTCGAAACAAAGTCGGAGATGTCTCGTTTCATACCATGCCACCAAAACCGACGTTTCAAATCGTTGTACATTTTCGTACTCCCCGGGTGAATTGACATTCGGCTACAATGGGCTTCGTTCAGAATCATCGAAATGAGTTCTGAATTTCTTGGAACACACAACCGACTTCTGAACCTCAAACAATCGCCATCATCAATTTTAAATCCGAATTCCATATTCGGAACACATTCAGCCCGTTTTGCAACCAATTCATCGTCGACTTTCTGAGCTTACGAATTTGACGAATCAATAATGGTTTGGCCTTTAATTCAGCTACTAACACATTGTCGGGTAGAACAGACAAGTGCACATTCATCGCTCGTAAAGCAAACAGTGATTTCCGGCTTAAGGCGTCCGCAACCACATTTGCCTTTCCCGGGTGGTAATCAATGACAAGCTCGTAATCTTTCAACAACTCAAGCCAACGTCTTTGTCGCAGATTTAAGTCTCTTTGAGTCATCAAATATTTGAGACTTTTGTGATCCGAAAATACATGGCACTTTTCACCAAATAAGTAATGTCGCCATATTTTTAAAGCGAATACGATGGCAGCTAGTTCGGGATCATGGGTCGGATAATTTTTCTCATGTGGCTTTAATTGTCTCGACGCATAGGCCACCACTCGACCTTCTTGCATTAATACGCAACCCAACCCAAGTAGGGATGCGTCACTATAAATGACAAACTCTTTGCCTGATTCGGGTTGCACTAAAATTGGAGCTTCAGTCAAATAAGTTTTCAGTTGATCGAAACTTTTCTGACATTTCTCCGTCCATTCGAACTTAACATCCTTTTGAAGTAGCTTCGTCATTGGTGTGGCTATCATCGAGAAACCTTTGACAAATCGTCGGTAATAACCGGCGAGCCCCAGGAAGCTCCGAACTTCGGTAATATTTCTTGGAGGCTTCCAGTTAAGTATGGCTGAAATTTTGCTCGGGTCAACTCGAATACCCGATGCGGATACCACATGACCCAAGAAGCTAACCTCTCTTAACCAGAACTCACACTTACTGAACTTAGCATATAACTGCTTATCCCGCAAAATTTGCAACACTAGTCTCAGGTGCTCAGCATGTTCGGTCTCATCTCTTGAATAGACCAAGATGTCATCAATGAACACAACTACGAACTGATCCAAATATGGTCTGAAGATCCGATTCATCAAATCCATAAATACCGCAGGGGCATTAGTGAGCCCAAACGGCATCACTAAGAACTCGTAGTGACAATATCTCGTTCTGGAGGCAGTTTTGGGTATGTCCGAATCTCGAATTCGCAACTGATAATAGCCCGATCTCAAATCTATTTTTGAGAACACTGAGGCTCCCTTCAGTTGGTCGAACAAACCATCGATACGCGGTAACGGATATTTGTTCTTTATTGTCACTTTATTCAGCTGACGATAGTCAATGCACAACCTCATGGTTCCGTCCTTCTTTTTCGCGAACAATACTGGTGCACCCCAAGGTGAGAAACTTGGTCGAGCGAAACCTCTATCCGTCAATTCTTGCAACTGAGCTTTCAACTCTTTTAACCCGGTTGGTGCCATACGATACGGAGCTATCGAAATCAGCGTAGTCCCAGGTACAAGCTCAATACCAAACTCTATCTCCCGAACAGGTGGTAAACCCGATAATTCTTCAGGAAAAACATCCGGGTATTCACAAACCACCGACACAGATTCGGGTTTCTTTTCTAATTCTTTGTCATCAAGTACATACGCAAGGTATGCTTCGCACCCTTTTCTTACATATTTCTGGGCCAACATTGAGGATATTACAGCTGGCAACCCATCCAAGTCTGTAGACTCAACTCGGATTACTTCGTTATTTGCGCACCTCAAATCAATAGTCTTGCTTTTGCAATTCACAACCGCATCATGCACGGTCAACCAATCCAACCCGAGAATAACAGCAAATTCATCAAATGGCAAAAGCATCAAGTCCGCCGGAAAACAGGAACCTCGAATTACTAGGGGACATTTCTTACACACTTTGTCGACAAGCACGTAACGACCCAAGGGATTTGACACCCGAATTACGAACTCAGTAGACTCAATAGGTAAAGTCTTACTGGATGCTAAGGTTTCACATATGTAAGAATGAGTAGAACCGGGGTCAATCAAAGCAATTACATTAGTATCAAAGAGAGCAAAAGTACCGGTAATAACATCAGGCGAAGAAGCATCCTCGCGAGCACGTATAGCATAAGCTCTAGCAGGCGCACGAGCCTCGGATCTGGTCGTAGCATCTCTAGATCCTCTCTGACCACCACTAGCATTGCCCGTATTTCTAGATGGTCTACCTCGAGCACTGGTAGCACCTGGTTTCCGACTCTGATTTACATTCTGTTCAGACAACCTCGGGCAATCTTTAATGAAGTGGTCAACTGATCCGCACTTGTAACAGGAGCAGTCATGGAATCTACAACTCCCCGAATGCCATTTACCGCAATATCGACATTCCGTTCTGTCTCGACGTTCATTCCCAACACTGGCGACCGAAGTGCCTCGTGTACCCACAGGGGGTCGATCACGATCTCGTCTAAAAAGGCCCGAAGTGCCTTTAGGCCGGCCCACATCATCTCGAAATTTCTTCGATGCCTGTTGAAGAGACTTTCCCGAGGATCTTTTACGAAACTCTCCAGTTCCCACATCAACTTTTTGTTTTTCTTTTCTAAGCTCTTCCACTTTACAAGCTCGCTCGACAAGTACTACGAACTCTCGTATTTCAAGAATGCCAACGAACATTTTTATATCTTTATTCAGCCCATCCTCGAAGCGTTTACACATGATAGCCTCGGACGAAACACATTCCCGAGCGTATCTACTAAGTCTAACAAATTTTCGCTCGTAATCAGTAACTGACATAGAACCTTGCTTAAGCTCAAGAAATTCCTTCCATTTTTGATCAACAAATCTCTGACTGATATACTTTTTCCGAAACTCAGTTTGGAAAAACTCCCAAGTTACTTGCTCTCGGGGCACAACAGAAGTCAGAGTACCCCACCAATAGTAGGCAGAATCACGTAGCAAGGAGATAGTACACTTTAGGCACTCATCGGGTGTGTAAGATAGCTCGTCGAGTACCCGGATAGTGTTGTCCAACCAAAATTCAGCTTGCTCGGCACATCGCTGTCCGTAGCTTTAAATTCAGTAGCCCCATGTTTTCGGATTCTGTCAACTGGGGGCTTATTTGACCTTATTTGGTCAGTTTCCGGAGGTATTGTAGGTGCGGGGGTTGTATTAGTCGGGAATGGAGGTTGTGGAACAGCCGTATTAGTTCGAATGTATTGGTTGAACCAATCATTCATCACGCTATAGAAAGCTTGTCTAGCTTCATCATTCAGATTACTAGCATTAGGTTGAGAGTCCGCCGGTGCTGTCCCTTTTGCGGGAGCAAGCACTACACTCTCAAGATCATCAGCTACCGCTCGGTCGGGATCGGGATCCATTACTATAAATAAACACATTTGCAAATGTCAGAAATCACCACACTATCAAATAATCACATAAAATGGCATGTATAGCTAGACCCAACGCATTACGGTAGTCCTAGAATCGACTAAACCGTTGCTCTGATACCAATAAAATTGTAACACCTCGTACCCGAGACCGTTGCCGGAGTCGGACACGAAGGGTTCACAGACTAAATTCGCTTACTATCGCAGTCCATTTTAAAAATTTCCAGGCAGTTGGCTAACTGCGTCACTGTCACCTTAAAAATCATATCATGAGTTTCACAACTCGAAAATTAGTTTCGTAATTTTTTCCTGAAACTAGACTCATATGCCCATCTACATATTTTTTTCTAGAATTTTTGGTCTGGCCAATTAGTATAGTTTATTAGTCAAATTCTCCCATGTTACAGGGATCGACTACACTGACCTTTGTACATTACGACTTGGATATCTCCCTGTACAGGGCTTCAATACTGATTTCGTTTCTTTCTATAGAAACTAGACTCAAAAGGGAATCTATGCATATATGGCATGACTTCTAATTATCTCTGGTTAATTTATAATGAATTTCTAAAGTCGGAACAGGGAATCCAGAAACCGTTCTGGCCCTATCTCACGAGAACCTAAATATCTCTTAACGTACTGTCTATATGATCATTTCGTTACTTTCCTATGAAAATAGATTCATCAAGGTTCGTTTACATAATTTATTCACTATTTAATTCCAGTTCTACTATTTTTAGTGATTTTTCACATCCACATCACTGCTGCTGCCAGCATCTATTTTTAAGGTAAACTTTACCTATTTCATGATCCTCCATGGATCAACTAGAGTTTGTCATACATATTCCAAAGGTGATCAAGAATAACCCTTCCCATGGCTAACCGTTACCAACATTTCCATACCTCTCGACGGACAACATACAAAACGATTATAATGCTATGATCAAAGTATATTTAAGCCATTTTCGCATGGCCATCCAAATTTACACAAAACCGAAGGGTACATGACCAACAACAAAAGGGTAGTTCTATACATGCCATTTTCAGAGTTCAACCAAAAGTGTACCAAAAGGGCTTTGATAGTGTGGGCGACTTCGACTTCAAAATCCCGAGTCCGATAGCTGAAGAACCAAAATCTATAAAACAGAGAATCAAAGAAACGGAATAAGCATTAAATGCTTAGTAAGTTTTGAGCAAAGAGTTTAGACACAACCAAAGTATAGCATTCATGTAGCTAAACGGATAATTTCATATGCACAAATTTTCAATATCATACTTACTTCACATTACCAACCCTTATGTTCATACACAAAAGATCAACTTAGCCAAAGGCCGGTAGCTCATTTATCAACTGAGCGAATACTTATTTGTAAGGGCTCAACTAATTCAAGCACATACGAAACATACCTCAATGCTGGGATGTTACAAGCGTATTAACTAAAATTTTTACAGCAAGATCGTTCATTCCCGAATCACGTACCTTCGGAATTTAACCGGATATAGCTACTCCTTCAAATGCCTTCGGGACATAGCCCGGTTATAGTAACTCGCACAAATGCCTTCGGGACTTAACCCGGATTTAGTAACTCGCACCAATGCCTTCGGGCTTAGCCCGGAATTAGTAACTCGGACAAATGCCTTCAGATCTTAGTCCGGATATGGTCACTTAGCACAAAGCCTTCGGGACTTAGCCCGGACATCATTCGAATAACCATGCACATTTAACAATAAATCATGACACATTCGTATTTCATTTTCATTAGCAAAACTCAAACACAAGACACTTATCACTCTTGCAATTTCGGCTCAATAGCCACACACAAAGAGCATGATTTTGATTTGCTTAAAACATGATCTAATCAAATCATAATTTAAGCTCTATTACTCAAGAACTTACCTCGGATGTGGTCGAGCGATTTCGACAGCTATTCGATCACTTTTTCCTTTCCCTTATCCAACTGTGGTCCTCTAAGCTCTTGAGCTAATTCAAACAAATTTAACTCATTAAAGTCTCATTTTGCTAGCTTATGGCCGAATATGACAAGGAGTTTGATAGGTCATATGGCCACCTTTTAGCTCAAATACACAATGGTCATACGCAGTTTAATCACATCAAGCAATTTAATACAATTCATTCGAACATCAAAAGAGAAGCTCAAGGTACTTAGCCCATATATACATTAGACATTAGAGTCACATATGTACGAAATCACGAATCGAATTCAACATACTAGCTAATATTTCCCCTTAGCCGAATTTTCTAAGTCAAGCTAAAGCCATCAATAGGCTACTATGGCCGAACATACACATAACTTATGTACTTATTCATGTGGCGAACATACATGTCTATTTGGGCTGATTGCAACTTAATACATTCTACA
>NC_053427.1:66545940-66624601 GCF_007990345.1 Gossypium hirsutum | reverse complement strand
ACCATTACAAAGCTTCACTTTTAGCATGCAAATGATATCAACCAATCACCTTAGCCGAATATCATCTCCATGACATAGTAAAGATTTGAACCATGGGCTAGTTAGAACTCAAGCTAACTACTAAAATATACATGAATCTCATGGAGCAACCTCAAACATACCTTAGCCTAGTTACATGCATGGCCGAACCTCTTCAACATTTCCTCCTTTCTTTCCTTTTGAATTTCGGTCAAGGATGTTCAAGGATGAACACACATTTTTTTCTTTGTTTTCTTTCTTCCATTCACGGCAAAGGGGGGGCATGGATGAGACCATTTTTTTTCATCACTCCTCCCTTTCATTATTTAATTACCATGCTCATTATTTTATTGTTTCCTCCCATGATGCACCAACACAACATGTCTATGACATGTTTTGCCCATCACCCTTTGTCCATCCTAATGTCATGGCCGGCCACTACTAGATGGGGGGGAATTGACATGCAAGTCCCCCTTTTTCAACATGCACTAATAGGTCCTTATGTTTTGATCTATCACATTTCAAAATGTCACACATAAGTCCTATTGACTAAATTCACATGCAACTTACTAAATAGAAGCTTAAAATTTTCACACATTTATTTTAGACAATAAATATCATATTCAAACAATTTGGTGACTCGGTTTAGCGGTCCTGAAACCGCTTTCCTACTAGGGTCACTTTAGGGCTGTCACAGATAATTTCTTTAATATTACAACTACATATTCTCATTCAGAATATGCCCCTTAAAGCTTACAAACTTTATTAAAAGATTAAACAAACCAAGCTATCTTTGAACTCATTATATTCTTATCATAAAACTAGTTATTGAAGAAGTTTTAGAACATATCCAGATCTTACTAAATAGGCAGTTAATGCTATAAATGCAAAACAAATACACCACAAAGGCTTAGTAGACTACGCCACCCATGCAACATACAGAATCATGTGTTTACTGTCTCGGCAGACTTTCATAGAAGGGGCCATGGGTTTCTCCCTCATGGACTTATACATAACTTCATATCATGATATGCTAGTCCTATTTTTCATCCTATTGAATACATTACCATGAGTATTCATTTTATCACATCATGCCATGGGTTTTAGACACATGGACTTACACATTCTCATGTCATGATCTACCAGTCCAGTCTTCTGTCACTGGAGGCAACACCATGAGTGTTTTCATTGTCATATAATGCCATGGGTCTCAGCCACATGGTCTTACACATACCTTCTTATGTGATCTGTGAATCTGGTTATTATATGTCTTCCTTACCAGAAACATAAAAAAGATAGGTTTTCACTCAGAAGATACTTACCCAGATCTTGTTCACTTACTTAACTAATTTATTCTCCTATCTATTTCACTTGCTTATTTACCATTTAAATTTTTATTCAAACAATAGCTCACGCATACATCTTGCACATGCAGTAATATTCAATACTGGCATGTATGCTTACCCATTGTCTGAGAAGTTATCATATTATATATCTCTACTTGTATTGTTCGCATGCAAGAGCCAGGATAGAAACTCACTTGATACTCACCTAAATTGTAGCTCAAAGCTTCAAACCCGTACATCATTCTCGATCAAGAAACGGGAACTACTTAAGGAACATAGAATCACTATTAAAACCTATTTAAATAAAAATTACTCACATCTCAATTATAGACAACCTCCATGCAAGGCCTTATAACCTGAGGTTTTTAGTTTGGTTTAGCTAACTCGAGGACTAATTTGTAAAACTGTCAAATGTTTTGGATTATACCATTGATGAGTTATGAACATTCTGGGAATTTTATGATAGATCATTAAGTTTAATTGTTAAATAAGACTATTTTGTAAAGTATTTTTAGTAATTTTAAGGTTAAAGGACTAAAATGTTAAAGTGATTAAATTATAAGAGCTTGATGTGAAATAACAGAAATTATGTGTTAAAATGGATTCTAAACTTAAATTCGATTAAAATTAGTTAAATTGCTAATTTTGAGCTTAGGGACTAAATTGCATAAAAGTAAAATATTAGGGGTAATTTTGTAAAAATGTCAAAAAGGACTTAACTGCATAAAATAGTTAATTATGTTTTTGGAAATTGATAATGGAATGAAATTATTCTTTAGATCAAGGACTAGCTGATAATCGAGGAAAAGAGAAAATTATTGAATAGTCCTTAAACTTTTTTATTGCTGCAGTTAGTTTGGTAAGTTCATTCGGTTTAATTTTAGTACATTTATAAAGATATTATATGAACCTAATTACATAATGTTGGATTATATTGATGTGTGTAAATGAAAATGGAAATAATGAATTGATACAACATTGATCACATGAATTGATACATTATATTGATGTGTGTAAATGGAAATGGAAATAATGAATTATTTAAATTTGCTTGTATAGTAAATATTAAATTGTGAAATTGAATCGAATTGAAATGAAATTATAATTGAGGATCATGATGAAAGTGAGGAAAGAACATAATCGAATTCATATGACAAAGAAATGCTAGTTATTATTTATGTTACAATGAATTAAATTGATTGATATATAGAAATTAGTAAATTTAAGTAAATTGCATTATTAGTTAATTCAGTGTTATGTATGATAAATAAGAACTATATGGATGTGTGTTTGTAATGATATAATGTAAAGAAAGTTAATTGAAATTGACATGGTATATGGTTCGTATGAACCTCATAAATACTTGAAACACAAAAGACAGGTCATTAGGGGCTATACAATTTAGGGTACTGGTCTTAGATGTCCAACCGATGGATAGTCCCTATACTTGAGCCGTTATTGCAAATTGGTTCTATAAGTTCGATGTTAGTATTATATATATATGGTTATATTCTATTCTTTATTATTGGATTTACTCTTTTAGCTTCAGTATTATAAAGTTGAATTTTGATTGCCAGTAATATATAATAGAATTGAGTTGTTATGGTGGTGTATTGTATCAAGCCTCGTGTCGGTGACTTATCAAGCTTTGAGACTAGCAGGCTTCGTGCCGGTGACTGATCAAGCTTTGAGCCTAGCATGCTTCGTGCTGGTATTTATCAAGCTTGATGCCTAGTAGGCTTCGTGTCGATGTAACGATTCACATTGGATATTGTTGACTTGAGAAATTACAAAACGATGACTTGGAATATGAATTAAACTAATGTACTACACAATACTTGCTTGTTGGAGTTGTAATTGACATGAACTTTGTTATTTAATCATATAATTTGATCTGTTATGTTTAAATTTAGTAAGATTATCGTTTGATTTAACGAACTCACTAAGCTTCAAGTAAACTTACTCTTATTTTGCGTTTGTTTTGTAGATTGCATTTTGTAGTTGGGAGATCGGATCAACTCAAAGAATCATACTATCCCAAAAACTCTTTTGGTAGATTTTGTAAACATCTTGGCTTATATGGCATGTAATAAGGTAAATGAATATGTGAAATTTTTTAAAATATGTGTTGGATTGGTATGACCTGGTCTGGGTTCCTATGCAATTGAAAAAATGAGATAGCATGATTTTGGTCATTTTTGGGTACACACGGCCTGGGACGCGGGCTATCACACTGACGTGTGTCTCACACGGGTAACCCATACGGGCGTGTGCCTTGAACTTCTTAGGTGTAGTTTCCACATGGGCTGGCACATGGCTTGCGACATAGCCATGTGCCCCAACATCAAATTGAACACGATCTAGCACACGGCCTGTGACACAGTCGTGTGAGGGTATATCGAATGCTACTGTAACAACCGGTTTTTAGTTAAATCGAAACAGTGGTTTTGGGACCAAAAATTCAAAGTCAAAATATTTATTTTATTATTATTTTAAGGTCTACATCATGATCGTATGATTGTATGAAAATTTCATTAAGAAATTTTATCGTTTGAATATTCAATTTGATAAAAATGACTAAATCGCATAAAGTGCAAGAGTTGTGTTCTAATAGCTAAAGGTGTCTAATAGCTATGGAACCTTAAAGTGGAAGCCCTTAAATGGTAATTAGGCCATTATTATAATTAGTGGACAAATATGGGCATTAAATCTAGTGATTTGGGTATTAATTAATAAGGTTAAATACGTAAATTAATAAATAACTTAATTAAAATATAAAAAAAGGAAGTACCATCTTCCTAAATGAAGATGACCATCGAAATTGGGTCATAAGGAAGCCATTTTTAAGCTTCAACATTCGGCCAAGGCATTTTTGTCCAATTAGGTACAATTTTGTCCCGTTTTAATGATTTCTATGTTTTTCGAGTCATTGTAGCTTAATCCAGCTAGCCTAGGGACTAATTTGTGAAACTGTTAAAATTATAGGGTTTTTCCATGAATGTATGTTAGTTTCTTTTGATGTTTGATGGATGAAAATGGATGCTTGATGATAGTTGAGCAACTTTAATAAAGGAAATTTTGATGAATTAACAGGGGTTAAATTGAAAAATTGAAAAATATTCATGGTTAATTTTTGAAATAAATGGAATATAGGGCTTGCTAGGGACTTAATTGATATTCGGCTTGTATGGGTATAAGTTGAATTGCATGAATTTGCATTTTTATGAGTGAGGGACTAAATTGTAAAGTTAAAATATTAGGGGTAATAGTGTAAAATTGCCATAATATGAATTTTTGGATTGAATTGAATAGAATGTGTTTTAAATGAGTTAAATTTTATTATATAAATCAAGAAAAGCAACGTACGGATCTAGATCGGGGGAAAAAAAGTTTTGGATTAGTCGATCCTATTTTGTTGTTTTTGTGATCGAGGTAAGTTCGTATGTTAATAAACATTAATGTAATTGTGTTTTAAATGCTTTATAATTGTATTGTAGATGAAGGCGACCTTACAAAAATGTTCAACAAAGATTCGGTAATGTGAAATCCCGGTTGAACCTTAGGAATAGATAGGATGCAAATGACATGTCATTAGGGGTTATTGTGTTTGGGTGCTAGTCCGTACGTTCTACAGTGGCTGATTTTTTCAGCATGTGTTGTGGATTCTCGTCAGCTTGTGTGAGCAGCACCCTTTAGTTACGTCTTGACCGTCAGCTTGTGTGAGCAAACCCGTAGATAGCTCGAGAGTGGGCATTATATAAGATATGAGATTGAGATGGCTTTGACCTTGTATTGGCACTTAGGGTGCGAGATTCTCGAGCACCTGATATTATTCCAAATGGTTCAATGGGTAAATTGAATATATGAAAAGGATAAGAGATTGATATGTGTCAGTGCAAGTATGTACATAAACTGTATAAGCATTGAATCTATGAAGTTTGTAAGTTACATGATCTACTATGTGGATGAGCATATATTAGCCCTGTGATTAAGTTAAATTGTAGTGTTTTATGATAGATAACCTGATTTGAGAATAAATGGTACGTTTTACTTATTAACTATACTAGCTTACTAAGCTTTATAGCTTACTCTATTTAATTTCTGTGTTTTATAGTGATTTCAAAGTTTGCTTGGATTTGGAAGTCGTCGGAGATCTCATCACACTATCAAGCTGTCATTTTGGTACTTTTGGAACTTGTGTATTTGATTATATGGTATATATGTTGGTAATGGATTTAGCCAATTGATTTGGCTTGTAAATGAAGTATGTTTTGGTTATGTGTATAGCCATGTGATTTGGCTTATTTTGGTATATTTAGTTATGTATAAATATGTGCAAATGGCCTTATGTTATGTAGTTGGTAATTGCTATATGAATGCTTATTGTGAATTGGTATTTTGAGTACCAAATGGTTGAATTTTGAGATATGGTATGCATGTGGTTTTAGGCAAGATTATGTATATGAAGTTAACCATTTAGGTGATTTGTGAATGTGAAATTGGTATGTTTTGCATTGGTAAAATATGATCTTATGAGTATTATAGTTGTTGATATTGGTATAGCATGATTGAGGCTTGGTTGAGATTGGTTTGAATGCCTATTGATGCTATTTTATATGTTATTTAACATGTTTAGGTTGATGCAAAGTTTGGGTGAGAAAGATGGCTAGAAAAATAGCCTATTTTTGTCCACACGGGCGGATACACGGGTGTGTGTCTCAGCTGTGTATGACACATGGTCAACTGACACGGCCGTATGTCCCTTGATGTTTATTAGAAACCAATTCAATATGCTCCACATGGCCCAGCACACGGCATAAGTCAGTATATCCTACAGTTTTGGCATAGTATAGCACACGACCTGGCACACGGGCGTGTGAGGCCACTTCAAAGGGTACACGGGATAGTCACGCGGGCGTATGGTTGGCCGTGTGACCCAAGTCAGAGAGTTACACAGGGTAAGACACGGGCTAGGAAACGACCATGTGATCCCATTTTGAATGTCCACACGGCCTGTGACACGGGTTTGTCTTTGGCCATGTGAGACACATAGCCAGGCCATACTGGCGTGTGTCCCCTGTATTTTGAAAAATTTTATATGTTTTTTAAAAATTTCCTGAGTTATCAATTTAGTCGCGAACCACTTCTAATGCTTATTTTTGGCCTCGAGGGCTCGTGTTAAGGACTATATGATTATATTTGTATGGTTTTTAATTGATATTAGAATTTTAATTCGAATTGTACGATTGTTTATGAGATTAGTCCAGTAATGCTTCGTAACCCTATTCCAGCGATGGATACGGGTTATGTAACACCCCAAACCCGGCCCAGACGTTAAGTTTGGCTCGAATCTGGCATGTCACATTGAAGTGTTTTCGAAAACCATGTTTTCATTAAAAACCCTTCTTAATAATTAAAAACTTATACCCTTTTTAAACCTTGTTAGAAAACCTCAGCTAAATAACATTTTTAACAACTTTTTAAAAATCTTGGTAGTTGCGAAAGCTTAATTTAAAAATAATTGCGGATACGTGATGTTTTGAACAATAGTAGTTGCTTTGGAAAACCGTGTTCTAATACTAGCAATTATAAGAACAATAAATAAAATTCCAAATTTGAAATCCAGAAAATTACAACGGCTTTACTACAACCCACATAAAACATTTAAAAGTAATAATCAAAACTATAAAATAAACAGTGTGTGGCTTCCTCCGAGCCCCTCAAAACTCTGATCCGTCTAAGTTTGGAAATTACCTGAAAGGTTAATAAACGGGGCAAGTTTACGAGAACTCAGTGTGAAATCCCCTACTATAAAAAGGAACAGTCAGTCATATAAAAGAATTAAAAGTCTGGCCTCAGCCTTACTTACAGTTTCAGTATCAATTGGGCATTAGCCCACTATAACAGACAGTACCAGATGGGCTTTAACCCATTACAAAATAAGAAACATTATCAGAACTAGAATCAGAATCAGGTGACAGAATCAAAATCAGAATGTGAATGCAATCCCAACCCAATCCAGCCGTATACACCCCCGTACCAACCTTACACCATGTGGGGAGACTACTCGACCCACCCAACCGCTACACACCATAGAAATTGCAGCGAGGCTACTAGATATTGTAACGAAGTCACCAGATACAAATATTGTGGCTAGGCCACCAGAATAGATATATATATGAGGCGAAGCCACCAGATTGCAGCGAGGCTGCCAGATATTGTGACGAAGTCACCAGAACAGATATATGTGGCGAGGCCACCAGATTGCAGCGAGGCTGCCAGAACGCTTCCTCCATCAATATAACCCATATCCCATGCAACAGATATACATGTCATGGCATACAACATACAGAATCAGAATATCATGTCCATATTTGAATCAAACAATCACAGTCAAGTCATTCATATCACCAACATATATTCACAATCAAATCCGTCAACCACACAGTCCAAGTCAGTCACTTGCCCACAAAGGCAAAACAGTCATTTAACACCCTAGGGGTAAAATGGTAATTTTACCCCACAAGGGTATCTCGATAATTCTACCTTACAGGGGTATTTCAGTAATTCTACCCTACAGGGGTATTTCGGTATTTCTACCTTACAAGGGTATTTCGGTAATTCTACCCTACAGGGGTATTTTAGTAATTCTACCCTACAGGGGTATTTTGGTATTTCTACCCTACAGGGGTATTTCGGTATTTCTATCCTACAGGAGTATTTCGGTATTTCTACCCTACAAGGGTATTTCGCTAATTCTACCCTATAGGGGTATTTCAGTAATTCTACCCTACAGGGGTATTTCGGTAATTCTACCCTACAGGGGTATTTCGGTAATTCTACCCTATAAGGGTATTTCGATATTTCTACCCTACAAGGGTATTTCGATATTTCTACCCTGCAAGGGTATTTCGGTAATTCTACCCTACAGGGGTATTTCAATAATTTTGTAAATCGAGGGTAAAACGATAATTCTATAAATCAAGGGTACTTTGGTAATTTTACAAGTCGTGGGTATTTCAATAGTTTTACAAGTCGAGGGTATTTCATTAATTTCACAAATCAGGGGTATTTTGGTAATTTTACAAACTAAGGGTATTTTGATAATTTTACAAACCAGGGGTATTTTGGTAATTTTACAAACTAGGGGTATTTTGATAATTTTACAAACCAGGGGTATTTTGGTAATTTTACAAACCAGGGGTATTTTGGTGATTTTATAAACCAAGGGTATTCTAGTAATTTTACAAACCAGGGGTATTTTGGTAATTTTGTAAACCAAGGGTATTTTGGTAATTTCGTAAACTAAAGTATTCTAAACAGGGATAACAATACGAATGGGCCTAAAGCCCTTTCTCGGCCCAAATGGGCCCACACGCTCGTGTGGCCCTTTTAGCCCAAATCTAGCCACAGATATGAGATTCACCTAGCCTAGTCCAATATTTACTACACAATTAAACAACTTATCCAATTGGGCCCACATGGCCCCTTTCGGCCCAACGCGGCCCGAAGTAGCCATCCTACAACTAGAGTAGTGAGAAATACACACCTGATAGGAGACTAGAGTTAATCCGCGCTCCTAGCACTCTTAGCCGACGCCCAACCCAAACGAGCACGCCATGAAGCGAAAGGGATCAGCCAAGAAAGGTATCTTTACTCTCCTCATGGTTCTCTCTATTTAAAGCCAGCTTCGCATCCACTCTTATGTTAGCTTCTTGATGTGGGATCTCTCCATCATTAGAGTTTAAATTCAACACCAACTCTTGCCACCCCCTGTTAGCAAAATAAATGCTCTTTGCTTGCCATGGGATTCGAACCCATGCCTCCCCTTAAATGCTTCACACGCTACTTGCCACTAAGCCACAAGGCTTTTCGTGTCACAATTTCTCCAACAATATTCTTAAGGCCTACCTACTACACCCAGGGTTTGATTCACCTTAAACCAAAATTTTTGCTAGAGTCCAGATTTGAACCCAGGACTTCTCCAACACTTCTCAGTACACTTAACCACTAAAACAAGCCTTCATTAACGAAATTTACATGCACAACAAAATATTATAAGCTGCCTTCAACCGCTCCCATGCTCAAGGCCCAAAACTTCTAGGCCCAAATTCAGGGTGTTACAGGTTAGGGGTGTTATAGCTACACGGGGTAGACACGATTTACGATACGACCATGTAAAATTATTTCGAAAGGTACACGGTCCGTCATATGGTCATAAATGCCGTACACCTTTATATTGGACTGAACTCAGCGAGAATAAGATTCACAGGGTTGACTTGATAAAAGAGACTGAACAAAAAGTAAAAGTGATCCGAGATATTCTGAAAGCAGCTTCCGATTTTCAGAAATCATATGCAGATTTGAAACGAAAAGACATTGAATTTGAAATTGATGACAAAGTGTTTTTAAAAGTCTCACCATGGAAGAAAGTACTTCGATTTGGAAAAAAAGGCAAATTGAGTCCGAGGTTCATCGGTCGTATGAGATTACTGAATGAATCGAGCCGGTTGCTTATAGATTGTTGTTTCTACCTGAGCTAGAAAATATTCATAATGTATTTCACTTATCGATGCTTCGACAATACAGATCTGATCCTTCGCGTGTGATTTATCCGTCTAAGAATGAGATTCAGTTCGATATGACCTACGAAGAATAATCGATTTGTATCCTAGCTCGTGAGGTTAAAGAATTGCGAAATAAGAAAATTTCGTTAGTAAAAGTGATGTGGCATCGACACGATATTGAAGAGGCTACATGGGAGCCTGAAGATACTATAAGACAACAATATCTGAATCTGTTCAATGGTAAGATTTTCAGGGATGAAAACCCCTAAGGGGGAGAATTGTAACAATCCAGTTTAGACCCTAGTCAAAATAGTAGTTTCAGGACCACGAATCTGAGTCAAAAAATATTTTAATATTATTTTTTGTGTTTATAATATGAGAATTAGAATATGTGAAAGTTTCATATGAAAATTCAATCATTTGTGTGCTTAATTTGTGAAAATGACCTAATCACGTAAAATGTAAAAGTGGCATTCTATTTGTTAAAATGCTTATTTGATATGTATTTGCAAATGAAAGGTCCTTATGATGCAATTGGACCATTAACATGGTTAATGGACATTAGTGACCTTAATATATGTGATTTTATAATGTTTTATTATAAGGGCAAATTGGTAAAATGAATAATTATGATAATTAAAATAAACTAAAAGCATGAAATAAGCATTATATGTTCACCCATAGCCAAAATTAGCAACGAAAAAGAATAAGAAAAGCTTTTAGAGTTCGGCTAAATAATTTGAGGATTAAGGTATGTGTTTTGATCCGTTTTTGATAATTTTTATGTTTTTTATGATCGTTGCTTAGAAATCTATCAAGCCCATGTCTCAATTTTTGATTTATTTGATGATTTTGTGTTATGCCATTGATGAAATTATAAGTTTTGTGAAGTTAGTTGTTGATAAATGGAAGATATGTTTTGGGTTAACATGTTTTGGCTTTGAATTTTTGATGAATTTGAGTAATTTAGGCTAAATTGTAAAAATCTAATTTTGAGGGACTAAAATGTGAAATAAATGAAATATTTGGACTTATATGAGGACTAGGAATATTTGGCCAAGCATATTTCTAAGGAAATTTTGAGTATTTTGTGATTTTGTAAAATAGGGACTAAAATGTTAAATTGTGAAAATGTGAGGGCTAATTTTTAAAATGTCGTAAATGTATGTTCGTGGATTGATTTGAATGATTTGGTGAATAAAAGGGTTAAATTTGAATGTGTTTAGATCAAGAACAAAAGAAAACGAAATTAGATCGGGGGGAAACGAAAGTTGTTGAATAGTCGCTCGTTTCCATTCATTTCCTTATGAGGTAAGTCTATATACAAATAAATGTGGTTTGAATTGAATTACTATCAATTACATGCTATTGTACTATGATGAATGAATATATGAGTTGAGAAAAATGAGACATCCAAGAAAGTATCGAAAAATTTCTAACGTCCGAAAAGCCCTGTACAAACCATAGGAATGGTTAGGATACATATGTCATGACATAGGATTCCAATGTGTGTTATCATGTAAGACCACATCTGGGATGTTGGCACTCGACTTATGATTTACGTGTAAGACCATGTCTAAGACATCGGCATCATATTTTATTTCGTGTAAGATCCTGTCTGGGACAGTGGTATTGATATTTGTTTACATGTAAGACCAAGTTTGGGACATTGGCATTTTATGAGCTTTCCAAGCTATCCGCATATCCTTATGATTCCAAACGGTTCAACGGCTATTCCGAGAAAAGAATGAATATATATAAGTATGTGAAAATATGCTACATGTGTAAATGAATTGGAATATGTGAAATGTATTTGAACTACGTGGTTTAAGATAGTATTTGACCATGAAGTATATGTAATTTGATAATGCTTTCATGTTTTGAATGATAAGTTTATTTGTATATGGCTTAGAAAGCTTACTTTGTGCGTTTTTCAACTGTTTCATAGATATCGTAGCTACCGGGAGCTCGGGGATCATCGAGGATCGTCACCACACTATTGATCGCGAGGTTTCGTGATAGGTTTTAAATGTTTATAATTACTCATTCTTGAACTAACTATTATCACGATGTAGGCAAGTGTACCTATCAAACAGTAGTATAGTTTTAGCAATACCGAATTGTCGAACCCAAAGGAACTAAAAGTACTAGTAATGATTGTCTTTTTATTATCTAGCCTAAGAATAAAAGGGGTTTTATTTGTTTTAATAACTAATTATCTAAACTAAGAATGCACAGAGAAAAGAATTGGAGAATTGCTTTTGGGAAAATCGATTGACTTGAGATAATACCTAAGGAAAAATCCACCTAGAATTTACTTGTTATTCTGGCTCCGAATCAGACGATTTATTCATTCAACTTGTTTCGTAGAGATCCCTAAATTATATTATTATCCCTATTCAAGACTAATAATGTCTAATCTCTAGACTGAATAACTGAGACTTTTCTCTAATTACCACTCTAGGGTTGCATTAACTCGATCTATGGATCCCCTTATTAGGTTTCACCCTAATCCGACAAAGTCTTGTCACCCTATTTCTAGGCGCGCAATGAACTCCGCTTAATTATGACAAAAGTACTCTTAGATAGCGTCTATTCCTCCTTTGAATAAGAGCATGTCTTGAATCAGTATCCTGGGATATCAAAACAAGAATTAAGAACACATAATTAAAAACAAGTCAAATATTTATCATACGATTCAGAAAATAATAACAAGATTCGTCTTAGGTTTCATTCCCCTTAGGTATTTAACGGATTTAGTTCATAACTAAATAAGAAAATATCTCCGAAAAATAAAGAATAAAAAACATAAAGAAAGCTCAAAACTCCTAAAGGGAAATTGAGGAGAGATCTTCAATCTTGATGATAAATCCGACTTCTGAGATGGATCAATAGGCTTCCTTGGGGTAATTCCTTACCCCCTTCTCCGTCTCCCTTTTTCTCCTCTTCTAGGAGGAATCTTTTGATCTGGGCATACTTGAAAAAAGGACTCGATTCTCTAATAATGAAACTAAACGAGAATACTTGCCTAAACTATATGATCCTTTCTTGCATGGACCCTACCGCGAAAGAATTAAAAAATGGGGTTCCCCTTTAAGCATAAATCAAACTTATAAAAAAAAACACGGATCCATTTTGGATAAATAAGATTCATGCTCTACTTCTTACTACTGATTATCACGACCTTGAACAGACACTAGATACACTCAATATAAAATCATTAGCAACAGAAAAAGAACTCTCTTTATTGACATTGACAGAAGATGAACAGGGAAATATCGATTCCGAGGATCGAGTCAAAATTTTGAAATTTTTATTCAATATAGTTATAACTAATCCCAATAATCAAACAATTAGAAAAAAATCTATTGGAATAAAAGAAATAAGTAAAAAAGTTCCTCGATGGTCATACAAATTAATCGACGATTTAGAACAACAGGAGGGAGAAAACGAGGAAAATGTAATTGGGTAAGAAGGAACTTCATTCTCACTTTGAACTGTGAATAATATTTAGAAATTTCATTTCACTTGAGTTGTTAAACCATTCTATAATCTGTCATACCAGTAGTTAGTATCAAGCTGTTAAAAGAATAACTTTAATTGTTCTAACCATTCTTCACCTTTTTAATGGAAATATGTTATTTTATCACAATTCATTGTTGTAGGAACTCCCTTCTCTACATTATCATGTAGTCCTAATTCTTATTCTAGTATATGTGATATTTCGTGGAAGTCAAATTTTATGATCATTGAGCTTGATAATATTTGCTTGGACTTTTAACTTGATGTTATTTTTGCAGCTGGTGATTTTAATTATCATACCTGAAATGAGTGGTTTGAAGTCATTGAATACGATCTTAAGATTGGCACTCGAACAACTATGAGATTGCTGGATCTATTCTACTGAGTTATTTGTGTATTTATAGGCTTTGGAATGCCTAGAAGCCCTCAAAAGTGGCCTTTTTCGAATTGGACTTAACTTGGGCTCGGCAGGGACACGCTCGTGTGACACGCTCATGTGCGATTACCTTAGGCCGTGTTTGAGCTTCTTAGAATGGCACGGAAGTGTGCTATGCCCATTTGAGTCGTGCTCTAATTCTGCCAGATTGACACGGCCGTGTGGTCTGCCCGTGTGAGGAAGTCCAGGCCGTGTTGATTTCATAATTTTGCCCATTTTCTCCGTTTTTGGCCCGTTTCTTGTTCTTTTCACTCTCCTAAATATAAAACATGAAATTAAAGCTTTAGGATCAGCGAATTCACCAATTCTAATGAGAAATCATCCATAAAATGCATTAAACATGGGGTAAAAATATGTATAATTTACGGTTTATCAACTATCAAACTCCATTTTGGTACCTTTTGAAAATGTATATATTGAAGTATGGCATGTACAGGCTAGAAGTACTTTGATTATGTTTGGTGATGTATATATCTAGCCATGTGATTTGGCTTGATTATGATTGTGTATATGAATGAGTTCTTGGTATAAAATATGTGATGCAATATGATCAATATGATGTGTATTGAATGGCTATAGAAATTCGTCATTTTGGTAAGTATTGGTATATGTTTATTTGAGGAAGTGGTAAGTTTTGGTCATGTGATTGAATGATGTAAATTTCAAGTATTGAAACATATGCTTTGGTATGATTTTGGTTTTGATTTGGTATGATTTGGTTGGTGAGTTGAGAATGGAATTTGTTGATAATGTAATGGCATGAATGGTGTATGTTTGGTTGTAAAATGATTGAGAATTTAGTATAAAATGTTGTGGTTTTATGCTTGTAGAGAGGACCCTTAATGGGTGGCAAATTGGCCTTGTAAATGGCCTATTTTTGCCCACACAGGCAGAGACACAGGCGTGTGTCTCAACCGTGTTCTCGAGGGCCATTTTGAGATGAGCCTTGGCAGACCACTCGGAAACACACACGGATGTGTGCTAGGCCGTGTGGCCAAGTCAGTTTCAACCATGGGCTAGACACACGGGCGTGTGGTCAGTCGTGTGGCCAAATCAGTAACCTCTTTAACTTTTACACAGCCTGGCACACGGGCGTGTCTTGTGGCTGTGTGGACAAGTTAGTATGTATGCCCTGTTTTGACACGGCCTAGACACACGAGCGTGTCTAAAGACGTGTGAGGCACACTAGCATGTGACTTGTACAACTTTGAAAAGCTGTTTAAGTTTTGAAAAATTTTGTATGTGTTCGGTTTTGGTCCTGACCCCTTTTTAAAGCATGTTTAAGGTCTTGATGACCTATATAAAGGACTCTATGATAATGTTTGATTATGATTATGGATGATGTTTATGAATTATTTTTAGAATGTTCTGATTTGTTCGGTAACACCTTTAACCCTAGTCTAGCGACAAATACGGGTTAGTAGTGTTACATTTGGTTGGTATCAGAGCTACAGTTTAGTCGATTCTAGGACTAACGAAACGTATGTGAGTCTAGCTATACATGCCATATTTATGAACTACGATAGTGTGATGAATCCTGACAATAAAAAAGTGTTTTTATATAGTAAATGGATCTCAAATGAGTCGTAGCTGACGATGTCGAGAGTAATGTGTCTACTCCCGTGTAAAGGACAGTGCCATCTGACTCTAGACAGGCTATAATAGCCATGATGGAGAGGCGAGATAAGCCTTCTATCAGATGATGAATGATTAGTTCAATCAGTACATTAGAACTAATTCGGCTGTTCAACAACCCCCAACCCTGACTAATTCTCCTCAAGTCCTTACTATGTCACAAGCGAATCCGATTCAGTTAAGTAAGCCACCGGTCGATAAGATTAGAAATATGAAGCCGAAGAATTTTGTGCTACTATGAATGATAATGCTGAAAGAGCCGAGTTCTGGTTAGAGAATACGATAAGGGTATTTGATGAATTGTCATTGAATCCTAATGAATGCCTAAAGTGTGTCGTTTCACTTTTGAGAGATATGGCCTATCATTGGTGGAAGACTTTAATATATGTGGTTCCGAGGGAATGAGTCACTTGGAATTTTTTTCAAGCTAAATTTCGGAAAAAATACATCAGTCAGAGATTCATAGATCAGAACCATAAAGAGTTTTTTGAACTGAAGTAAGGTCATATGTCTGTTACAGAATACAAACGAGAATTCGTAAGATTAGTATGCACCATAATGTGTTTCGAGTAAAGCAATAATGAGTAAAAGATTCGAAGATGGTTTGAATGAAGATATCCATTCGTTAGTTGGAATTCTAGAGATAAAAGAATTCATTGTGCCTGTTGAACGAGCCTGTAAAGCTGAAGAACTCAGGAAAGAGAAAAGAAAAGTTGATTTAGAAGCTAAAGATATGAGAAAAAGACCTTTGAGTAAATCATTTTAGTCTGCGTCAAAGAAATTTTGAGATGATTTTAGCCGTTCAAAGGCTAATGTGGGGCATTTGAGTAGAGATCGTGCAAGATCACATTCGAGCTTCAAAGCTCCATCTACTTCCATTGTTAGTGTTGGAAATGTCAGATCTGATCGACTCGAGTGTAAACACCATGGTAAAAGACATCCCAGCAATTGTAGACTGTATGATCGGGCTTGTTTCAAATGTGGATCATTAGACCATTTTATCCGAGAAATTGTACAAAATTCGAGGCCAAGTGCCAATGCATCTTGTGGTAGACCTCCCAGAAATATGGGTAATGTGAATGGTAGCCAGAAGGGAACTAAAGATACTACGGTTCGATCCGAGGCTCGTGCACCTGCCAGAGCCTATGCCATTCGAGCTCGTAAGGAAGCTTTGTCTCCAGATGTTATAACTGGTACCTTTACACTTTATGATACTTCTATGATTGCTTTGATAGATCCTGGATCAACACATTCGTACGTATGTGTGAATTTAGTATCCAGTAAGACTTTGCCTGTAGAGTCTACTGAATTTGTGATTAAAGTATCGAACCCCCTAGGTAGATGTGTTTTGGTTGATAAAGTTTGCAAGAATTGTCCGTTAATGTTTCGAGACATTTGTTTTCCAGCTGATTTGATGTTATTGCCCTTTGACGAGTTTGATATAATTCTGGGTATGGATTGGTTCACTTTGTATGATGCTATTGTGAATTGCAAGCGGAAAACTATTGATTTGAGATGCAAAAATGATAAAATAGTCCGAATTGAATCCAGTGATTTGAATGGGTTACCAGCTGTGATTTCGTCAATGAAAGCTTTGAGTATTGTGAAAAAAGGTCTTGAAGCTTATTTTACTTGTGTGATTGATTCGTAAGTGTCAGAAAAAAAAAAGTTGAATCAGTGTCTGTTGTCTGTGAATTCCCTGATGTGTTTCCTGAAGAACTTCCTGGATTACTTTTGATTCGAGAAGTTGAATTTGGCATTGAATTAGTGCCTGGGACTACTCTGATTTCAATAGCTCCATATAGAATGGCTCCGACCGAGTTAAAAGAATTAAAGTCTCAGTTGCAAGAGTTGACCGATAGAGGCTTTGCTAGACCGAGTTTTTCACCTTGGGGTGCACCAGTTCTGTTTGTGAAAAAGAAAGATGGTACGATGAGAATGTGCATTGATTATCGTCAGTTGAATAAAGTGACTATCAAGAATAAATACCCTCAGCCTCGAATTGATGATTTGTTTGATCAATTGAAAGGAGCTACTGTGTTTTCAAAGATAAATTTGAGATCAGATTATTATCAGTTGCGAGTAAAGGACTCAGACATTTTGAAAACTACATTCAGAACGAGGTATGACTACTATGAGTTCTTAGTTATGCCTTTTGGATTAACTAATGCACCTGCTATCTTTATAGATTTGATGAACAGAATTTTTAGACTGTATTTAGATCAATTTGTTGTCATATTCATTGATGACATGTAGATTTATTCCCGTGATGAATTCGAGCATGTCGAGCATTTGAGAATAGTACTACAGACTTTGCGTGATAAGCAATTGTATGCGAAGTTTAGCAAATATGAGTTTTGGTTGGGCGAAGTTGGTTTTCTGGGACATATTGTGTCAGCATCAGGTATCTGAGTTGATCCGAGCAAAATTTTAGCTATTTTGGATTGGAAGCCTCCGAGAAATGTCTCTGAAGTCTGTAGTTTTCTAAGACTTGCCAGTTATTATAGACAGTTCGTAAAAGGCTTTTCTATGATTGCAACTCCGTTAACGAAACTACTTTAGAAAGATGTGAAGTTCGAATGGTCTGAAAAGTGTCAGAAAAGCTTTGATCAATTGAAAGACTTATTGACTGAAGCTTCAGTGTTAGTACAACCCAAATTAGGTAAAGAATTTGTGATCTACATTGATGCTTCGTTGAACCGTTTGGGATGTGTTTTGATGTAGGAAGGCAAAGTCATTGCTTATGCTTTGAGACAGTTAAAGCCACACGAAAAGAACTTTCTGACACACGACCTTGAGTTAGTTGCTATTGTATTTGCTTTGAAGATCTGGCACCACTATCTGTTTGGTGAGAAATGTCATGTATATTCTGATCATAAGAGTTTGAAATATCTAAAGACTCAAAAAGATTTGAATTTGTGATAGAGAAGATGGTTAGAACCATTAAAAGACTAAAAGCTTGTTATTGACTATAATCCGAGAAAAGCAAATGTTGTTGCTAATGCTTTGAGTCGAAAATCACTGTTTGCATTACGTGCCATGAATACTCATTTAGTTTTGTCTGATAATGGTTTTTTATTAGCTAAATTGAAAGCGAGACCGTTATTCATTCAACAGATTATCAAAGCTCAGAAGGTTGATAATGAGATTATAGCAAAACGAGCTCAATGTGACTTAGATTCTAATTTAGAATTCAGAGTTGATAAAATGATTATCTGAGATTCTGAGATTGAATTTGTGTTCCAAGAAATCCAGAGTTGATTCAGATGATTTTGAACAAAGCTCACAATAGTTGTTTGTCTGTGTATCCGGGTAGTACGAAAATGTATAACGATCTGAAACAGCTTTATTGGTGGCCTGGTATCAAGCGTGACATCTCTGAATTTGTTTTTAATTGTTTAATCTCTCAGTAAGTTAAAGCTAAACATCAAGTGCCATCTGGTTTGTTACAACAGAGTGGAAATGGGATAGAGTGACGATAGATTTTGTTTCAGGTTTGCCCCTAACTCCGAGAAAGAAAGATACTATCTGGGTCGTGGTTGATCGATAGACAAAATCAGCCCATTTTATTTCGATACGATCTGATTACTCACATGATAAGTTAACTGAGTTATACATTTCTGATGTTGTAAGATTACACGGAGTACCATTGTCTATCGTGTCAGATAGAGATCCGAGATTCACTTCACAGTTTTGGAAGAAACTGTAAGAGGCTTTAGGTACAAAATTGCATTTCAGTACTGCTTTTCACCTGCAAACAGATGGTTAATCCAAGTGGATGATTCAAATTCTCGAGGATATGTTGAGATGTTACATTCTTGAGTTTGAAGGTACATGGGAACTGTATTTGCCTTTGATTGAATTTGCTTATAATAATAGTTTTCAATCGAGCATAAAAATGGCACCATACGAAGCCTTAAATGGTCGTAAATGTTGTACACCTTTGTATTGGACTGAACTCGGCGAGAATAAGATTCACAAGGTTGACTTGATAAAAGAGATTGAACAGAAAGTAAAAGTGATCTGAGATAGTCTGAGAGCAGCTTTCGATCGTCAGAAATCATATGCTGTTTTGAAACGAAAAAACATTGAATTTGAGATCAGTGACAAAGTGTTTTTGAAAGTCTCACCATGGAAGAAAGTTCTTCGATTTGGCAGAAAAGGCAAATTGAGTCTGAGGTTCATCGGGCCGTATGAGATTACTGAATGTATCGGGTCGGTTGCTTATAGATTGTTGTTGCACCTAAGCTAGAAAAGATTCATAATGTATTTCATGTAGCGATGCTTTGACAATACAGATCCTATCCTTAGCATGTGATTTATCTGTCTGAGAATGAGATTCAGTCCGATATGACCTATGAAGAATAACCGATCTATATTCTAGCTCGTGAGGTTAAAGAATTGCGAAATAAAAAAATTTTGTTAGTAAAAGTGATGTGGCATCGACACGGTATTAAAGAGGCTACTTGGGAGCCTAAAGATACTATAAGACAACAATATCTGAATCTGTTCAATGGTAAGATTTTCAGGAAGGAAAATCCCTAAAAGGGGAAAATTGTAACAGTCTTGTTTAGACCCTAGTCAAAATAGTGGTTTTGAGACTACAAATCCGAGTCAAAAAAATATTTTAATAGTATTTTTTGTGTTTATAATATGTGAATTAGAATGTATGAAAGTTTCATATGAAAATTCGATCATTTGTGTGCTTAATTTGTGAAAAGGACCTAATCACGTAAAATGTAAAAGTGGCCTTCTATTTGTTAAAATGCTTATTTGATATGTCTTTGTAAATGAAAGGTCCTTATGATGCAATTGGACCATTAACATGGTTAATGGACATTAACGACCTTAATATATGTGATTTTATAATGTTTTATTATAAGGGCAAATTGGTAAAATAAACAATTATGATAATTAAAATAAACAAAAAGTATGAAATAAGCATTATTTGTTCATCCATAGCCAAAATTAGCAAAGAAAAAGAAGAAGAAAAGCTTTTAGGGCTCGGCTAAATAATTTGAGGATTAAGGTATGTGTTTTGATCCATTTTTGATAATTTTTACGTTTTTTGTGATCGTTGCTTAGTAATCTATCAAGCCCATGTCTCAATTTTTGATTTTTTGATGATTTTGTGTTATGCCATTGATGAAATTATAAGTTTTGTGAAGTTAGTTGTTGATAAATGGAAGATATGTTTTGGGTTAACATGTTTTGTCTTTGAATTTTTGATGAATTTGAGTAATTTGGGCTAAATTATAAAAATCTAATTTTGAGGGACCAAAATGTGAAATAAATAAAATATGTGGATTTATATAAGCACTAGGAATATTCGGCAAAGCATATGTCTATGGAAATTTTGAGTATTTTGTGATTTTGTGATACAGGGACTAAAATGTCAAATTGTGAAAATATACGGGCTAATTTGTAAAATTCCCTAAATATGTGTTTTTGGATTGATTTGAATGATTTGGTGAATAAAAGGGTTAAATTTGAATGTGTTTAGATCAAGAACAAAAGAAAACGAAATTAGATCAGGGGAAAACGAAAGTCGTTGAATAGTCACTCATTTCCGTTCATTTCCGTACGAGGTAAGTCTATATACAAATAAATATGATTTGAATTGAATTACTATCGATGACATGTTATTTTACTATGATGAATGAATATATGAGTTGAGCAAAATGAGACATCTGAAAAAGTATCGACAAAGTTCCGACGTTCGAAAAGCCCCGTACAAACCATAGGAATAGTTAGGATACATGTGTCATGAAATAGGATTCTGATATGTGTTATAGTGTAAGACCACGTCTGGGATGCTGGCATCAACTTATGATTTACGTGTAAGACCATGTTTGGGACATCGGCATCGTATTTGATTTCGTGTAAGACCCAATTTGGGACAGTGGCATCGATATTTGTCTACATGTAAGGCCACGTCTGAGACGTCGGCATTGTATGAGCTTTCCAAGCTATCCAGGTATCCTCATGATTCCAAATGGTTCAATGGGCATTCCGAGAAAAGAATGAATATATGAAATGTGTATCCGATTCAGGTACATTTGAAATGTAGTTCAATTTTGAGAATAAAAGGTAAGTACATCATCAAATGATGATATGTGCTATAAGTATGAGAAAATATGCTACATGTGTAAATGAATTAGAATATGTGATATGTATATGAACTATGTGGTTTAAAATAGTATGTGGCCATGAAGTATATGTAATTTGATAATGCTTTCATGTTTTGAATGATAAGTTTATTTGTATATGGCTTAGAAAGCTTGCTCTGTGTGTTTTTCAACTGTTTTATAGATATCGTAGCTACCGGGAGCTCAAGGATTGTCGAGGATCGTCACCACACTATCAAACTTCATTTTGGTACCTTTTGAAAATGTATATAGTGAAGTATGGCATGTATAGGCTAGACGTACTTTGATTATGTTTTGTGACGTATATATCTAGCCATGTGATTTGGCTTGATTATGATTGTGTATATGAATGAGTTCTTGGTATGAAATATGTGATGCAATATGATCAATATGATGTGTTTTGAATGGCTATAGAAATTTTTCATTTTGGTAAGTATTGGTATATGTTTATTTGAGAAAGTGGTAAGTTTTGGTTATGAGATTGAATGATGTAAATTTCAAGTATTGAAACATATGCTTTGGTATGATTTTAGTTTTGATTTGGTATGATTTGGTTGGTGAATTGAGAATGGAATTTGTTGATAATGTAATGGCATGAATGGTGTATGATTTGGTTGTGAAATGATTGAGAATTTGGTATAAAATGTTTTGGTTTTGATGCTTGTAGAAAGGACCCTTAATGGGTGGCAAATTGGCCTTGTAAATGACCTATTTTTGCCTACACGGGCAGAGACACGGACGTGTGTCTCAGCCATGTTGCTCGAGGGCCATTTCAAAATGAGTCTAGGTAGACCACACGGTCGCACACACTGGCATGTGCTAGGCCATGTGGCCTAGTCAGTTTCGACCACGGGCTAGACACACGGTCGTGTCGTCAGTCGTATGGCCAAGTTAGTAGCCTATCTAATTTTCACACAGCCTGGCACTTGCGAATGTCTTGTGGCCGTGTGGACAAGTTAGTATGTATGCCTTGTTTTGACACGGCCTAGGCACACGAGCGTGTCTACAGCTGTGTGAGGCACACAGCCTGTTCACACGGGCATGTGACCTGTACAACTTTGAAAAATTATTTTAAGTTTTGAAATATTTTGTATGTGTTCGATTTAGTCCCGACCCCTTTCTAAAGCATGTTTAAGGTCTCGATGACCTATATAAGGGACTCTATGATAATTTTTTATTTCGATTGTGGATGATGTTTATGAATTATTTGTAGAATGTTCCGATTTGTCTGGTAATGCCTTTATCCCTAGTCCGGCGACGAATACAGGTTAGTGGTGTTACAAGTATTGTCCACACGGCCCAAGACACGGGCGTGTGACTTGGCCGTATGGCATAAGTCAGTATACCCTACAGTTTTGGCACGGCCTAGCAAATGGCCTAGCACACAGGCGTGTGAGGCCATTTCGAAGTGGACACGGGCTAGTCACACGGGCGTGTGGTTGGCAATGTGACCCAAGTCAGGGAGTTACAAGGGGTAGGACACAGGCTGGGACATGGCTTTGTGATCCCATTTCAATTGTCCACATGACCTGTGACACAGGCTTGTCTTTGGCCTTGTGAGACACACGACTGGGCCACGCGGGTATGTGTCCCCTATATTTTGAAAAAAAAATTTATGTTTTCTAAAAAATTTCCTGAGTTATCGGTTTAGTCCCGAACCACTTCTAATGCTTTTTTTTTGCCTCGAGGGCTCGTGTTAGGGACTATATGTTTATATTTGTATGGTTTTTAATTGATATGAGAATTGTAATTTGAATTGTGCGATTGTTTATGAGATTAGTCCGGTAATGCTTTGTAACCCTATTCCAGCGATGTATACGGGTTAGAGGTGTTACATTTATTAGTATCAGAGCTACAGTTTAGTCGATTCTAGGACTAACGTAGCGTATGTGAGTCTAGCTATACATGCCATATATAACCTTTGATAGTGTGATGTCTCCTAACAATTTTAAATCATGTATTCATATAGCTATGGATCCCAATCGAGCAATGGCTGATGGTGTTGAAACTAATGCGCCAGCTCCTGTTCACGAAGTTGTGCAGTCTAAGTTGAGACCTATATCTAGGAGTCAGGGAGGAAAGGCCAAGGAAGTCTTCTTCCAACTGATGAACGAATGGTTCACTGAGTTTGTCCGAACTAATCCGGTTGCTCAGCAACCTCTATCCCTACCTATTCCCCAACCCTTTCCCATAGCTCCTCAAGGTTTGGAACCTTTATGTTTGAATAAGCCGCCTATTGATAAAATTTGAAATAACGGGGCTGAAGAGTTTAGAGTCACAGTTGATGATGATCCTAAGAGAGCAAAGTTTTGGCTTAAGAATACAATCTGAGTATTTGATGAATTGTCTTGTATGCCAACAAAATATGTCAAATGTTGTATCACTCCTGAGAGATACTGTATATCAGTGGTGGAATACTTTGATATCTGTGGTGCCGAGAGAAAGAGTCACGTGGGAATTCTTTCAGACCGAGTTTAGAAAGAAATACATAAGTCAGTGATTTATCGATAAAAAATGTAAAGAATTTCTGGAGTTGAAATAGTGTCGTATGTCTGCAACCGAGTACGAAAGAGAATTTATGAGACTCAGTAAATATGCTCAAGAATGTGTCTCCACTGAGGAAACTATGTGTAAGCGACTCGAAGACGGGTTGAACAAAGACATTAAACTTCTAGTCGGGATTCTAGAATTGAAAGAATTTGTTGTTTTAGTCGACAGAGCTTGTAAAGCCGCAGAACTTGGTAAAGAAAAGAGAAAAGTCGATTCTGAGGCTAGAGATTTGAGAAAGAGAACAATGAGTAAACCCTATCATTCCTCTTCAAAGAAATCACGGGATTTGTATAATCGTCCGAATGCTTCAGTAGGTTATTCTAATAGAGATTGTGGGAAGTAATACACTAGTCCTAAAGCTCAAGCCACTTCAGTATCGAGAGTTGGTAGTGTTAAAACCAACAAACCTTAGTGTTAATAGTGTGAAAAATGACATTTTGGAAATTGTTGGATGAATAACAAAGCTTGTATTCAATGTGGCTCGCAAGATCATTTTATTCGGGATTATCCTGAGTTACCCGAGAAAGACAAATTTCTGAATACAAGACCGAGCAATAAGCTTCCAAAGGGAGACCACTTAAAAATACAGGAAATGTGACTAGTAGCAAAGGTGCGACAAAGGATTCTACAGTGAGATCTGAGGCTCGAGCACCAACCAGAGCTTACGCTATTTCCGCTCGTGAAGATGCATCATCACCAGAATGACACTGCTGTAATTGCTTTGATTGATCCTAGATTGACTCATTTGTATGTTTGTGAGAATTTAGTGTCCAGTAATAATTTACCTATTAAGTCCACCAAATTTGTGATTAAAATATTGAACCCCTTAGGCAAATATGTCCTAGTTGATAAAGTTTGCAAGAATTGTCCTTTGATGACTTGGGTTACTGTTTTCCAGCAAATTTGATGCTTTTACCGTTTGATCAATTCGATGTGATTTTGGGTATGGATTGGTTGAGTTTGCATGATGATGTGGTAAATTGTAGACGAAAGAATATTGAACTGAAATGTCAGAATAGTGAAATTCTTCGAATTGAATCTGATGATTTGAGTGGGTTGCCTATTTTGATATCGATGATGTTAGCTCAGAAATATGTGAGGAAAGGTTGCAATGGTTATCTTGCATATGTACTAGATATGAAAGTTTTTGAATCAAAGATTGAATCAGTGCCAGTTGTTTGTGAATATCCGGATGTATTTCTAGAAGAATTACCTGGATTGCCACCGATCAGAGAAGTCAAATTTGCTATTGAATTAGTACTGGGAACATCACCGATATCGATAGCTCCGTATAAAATGGCTCTTACAGAATTGAAGGAATTGAAAGCTCAGTTGCAAGAGTTAACAGATAAAGGTTTTGCGCGACCTAGTTTTTTGCCCTAGGGTGCACCAGTTTTATTCATAAAGAAGAAAGATGGATCGATGAGATTGTGTATAGACTATCATCAGCTTAACAAGTTTACAATTAAGAATAAGTACCCTTTGCCGAGAACTGATGATTTGTTCGATTAGTTGAAAGGAGTAACAGTATTTTCAAAGATTGATTTATGATCTAGTTATTATCAGATGCGAGTTAAAGATTCGGATATACCAAAAACTGCGTTCAGAACTAGGTACGAGCATTATGAATTTCTTGTTATGCCATTCGGATTAACTAACGCTCCTACAGTTTTTATGGATTTGATGAATCAAATCTTTAGACATTATTTAAACAGATTTGCTGTTGTATTCATTGATGACATTCTAATCTATTCTTGAGATGAATCTGAACATGCCGAGCATTTGAGAATTGTATTACAAGCATTGAGAGATAAGCAATTGTTCGCTAAATTTAGCAAATGTGAGTTTTATCTCTGAAAAGTTAGATTTTTGGGACATATTGTTTCAGCAGAAGGCATCCAAGTTGATCCGAGTAAGATTTCAGCAGTTGTTGACTGGAAACCACCAAGAAATGTATCCAAGGTCAGAAGTTTTCTAGGATTAGCTGGCTACTATCGATGTTTTGTAAAAGGGTTCTCGATGATTGCTACACTAATGACTCAATTGTTACAGAAAGATGTGAAATTTGAGTTGTCCGAGAAATGCCAAAAGAGTTTTGAAAAGTTAAAAGCACTGTTGACTGAAGCACCTGTTCTAGTTAAACTTGAGTCGGGTAAAGAGTTTGTGATTTTTAGTGATGTGTCATTGAACGGTTTGGGATGTGTTTTGATGCAAGAGGGCAAAGTGATAGCTTATGCTTCCAGACAGTTAAAACTGCAAGAAAAGAATTATCCGATGCACGATTTAGAGTTGGCCGCTATTGTTTTCGTATTGAAAATTTGGCGACATCATTTATTCAGTGAGAAGTGGCATATTTTTACTGACCACTAGAGTTTAAATTAACTAATGTCTCAGAAAGATTTGAATTTATGACTACAAAAATGGCTCGAGTTGTTGAAAGACTATGAATTAATGATTGATTATCATCTGGGGAAAATGAATGTAGTCGCAGACGCTCTAAATAAAAAATCTTTATTTGCTTTGCTGGCGATGAACATATAGTTAAATTTTTCTGATGATGGTTCGATTTTGGCTAAGTTAAAAGCTAAACCGGTATTTCTTCGGCAAATTTGTGAAGCTAAAAAATGTGACAATAAATTGCAAGCTAAAAGAGTACAGTGCGAGTCAACTACTAATTCAGAGTATTAGATCAGATTCGATGATTGTTTAATGTTCTAAGGTAGAATTTGTGTATCGAATAATTTTGAGCTTATTTAGAAAATTCTACACGAAGAATACAGTGGTTGTTTATCTGTTCATCCAGGGAGTATTAAGATGTACAATAATTTGAAGCAGTTGTACTGGTGGTCAGACATGAAACGAGACATTTTGAATTTGTGTCGAGATGCTTGGTTTATCAACAAGTCAAAGCTAAACATCAAGTGCCTTCGAGACTGTTACAGTCGGTGACGATACCAAAATGGAAATGGGATAAAGTTACAATGGATTTCGTATCGGGGTTACCCCTATCTCCAAAAAAGAAAGATGATATTTGGGTTGTTGTTCATCGACTGACGAAATCTGTACATTTCATTCCGGTACATACAGACTTTTCACTCAATAGATTAGCTGAATTGTACATCTGTGAGATTGTCAGATTGTACGGAGTACCAGTTTCTATTATTTTGGATAGAGATCCAAGGTTTACATCGCGATTTTGGAAGAAATCGCAAGAAGCTTTGGTACGCGGTTGCACTTTAGTACAGCTTTTCATTCTCAAAGAGATGGTCAGTCTGAGAGAATTATAATAATTCTCGAAGATATGCTTCGTTGCTGTGTTTTAGAGTTTGAAGGCAACTGGGAAAAATATTTACTGTTGGTTGAATTCGCATATAACAACAGTTTTCAATCGAGCATAAAGATGGCACCGTATAAAGCTTTATATGGTCGTAAAGCCGAACTCCTCTGTACTGGACCAAGCTTAGTGAGAAAAAGATTCACGGAGTTGATTTGATCAGAGAGACCGAAGAAAAAGTGAAAGTAATTCGTGATAGTTTGAAAGCAGCTTCAAATCGATAGAAATCATATGTAGATTTGAAACATAAACACATTGAATTTCAAATCAGCGACAGAGCGTTTCTAAAAGTATCACCGTGGAAGAAGATTCTTCGATTTGGTCGCAAAGGAAAATTAAGTCTGCGATTTATCAGGCTGTATGAGATTATCGAGAGAATAGGGCCAATGGCATATCGACTAGCTTTACCGTCAGAATTAGAAATGATTCATAATGTATTTCATGTGCCAATGTTACGCAGATATAAATCAGATCTGTCACACGTAATTTCTCCAACAGAGATTGAAATTTAACCTGATATGTCGTATAACGAAGAACCGATCAGAATTTTGGCCCGAGGGATCAAAGAGTTGAGAAATAAGAGCATAGTTTTAGTGAAGGTTCTATGGCAACGTCACGGTGTTGAAGAGGCTATGTGGGAACTCAAGGAAGCTATGAGTAAATAGTACCCTAACTTATTTTTTAGTAAGATTTTCAGGGACGAAAATTCCTAAGGGGGGAGAGTTGTAACAGCCCGTTTTTAGTCAAATCAAAATAGTGGTTTTAGGACCACAAATTCAAAGTTAAAATACTTATTTTATTATTATTTTGAGGTCTACATCATGATAGTATGATTGTATGAAAATTTCGTTAAAATTTTATCTTTTGTATGTTCAATTTGATAAAAAGGACTAAATCGCATAAAGTGCAAAAGTTGTGTCTTAATAGATAAAGGTGTCTAATAGCTATGGAACCTAAAAGTGGAAGTCCTTAAATGGTAATTAGAGCATTAGTATAATTAGTGGGCAGATATGGGCATTAAATTAAGTGATTTGGTTATTAATTAATAAGGTTAAAAATGTAAATTAATAGATAATTAAAATATAGAAAAAAGAAGTATCATCTTCCTAAATGAAGATGACCACCGAAATTAAGGCATAAGGAAGCCATTTTTAAGCTTCAAGATTCAGCCAAGGCATTTTTGTCCAATTAGGTATGATTTTTGTCCCGTTTTTAATGATTTCTATGTTTCCGGAGTCGTAGATTACTCTAGCTAGCCTAAGGACTAATTTGTGAAACTGTTAAAATTCTAGGGTTTTACCATGAATGTATGTTAGTTGTTTTTGATGTTTGATGGATGAAATTGAATGCTTGATGATAGTTAAGTAACTTTAATAAAGGAAATTTTGATGAATTTGTCAATTAGGGGTTAAATTGAAAAATTGAAAAATTGAAAAATATTCATGGTTAATTTGTGAAATAAATGGAATATAAGGCCTTCTAGGGACTTAATTGATATGCGGCTAGCATGGGTATAAGTTGAATTGCATGAATTTGCATTTTTATGAGCTAGGGACTAAATTGTAAAGAAGTTGAAATATTAGGGGGTAAACGTGTAAAATTTCCATAATATGAATTTTTGGACTGAATTGAATAGAATTTGTTTTAAATGAGTTAAATTTGATTATATAGATCAAGAAAAGCAACATACGGATCTAGATTAGGGGAAAAAAAGTTTTGGATTAGTCGATCCTATTTCGTCGTTTTTGTGATCAAGGTAAGTTTGTATGTTAATAAGCATTAATGTAATTGTGTTTTAAATGCTTTATAATTTTATTGTTGATGACTGCGACCTTACGGAAATGATCGACGAAGATTCGACAATGTGAAATCCCGGCTGAACCATAGGAATAGATAGGATACAAATGACATGTCATTAGGGGTTATTGTGTTTAGGTGTTGGTCTGTACGTTCTATCGGTGGTTAAGTTTTTCAACATGTGTTGCGAATTCTCGTTAGCTTGTGTGAGCAGCACCATGTAGTTACATCTTGACCATCAGCTTGTGTGAGCAGACCCGTAGATAGCTCGAAAGTGGGCATTATATGAGATATGAGATTGAGATGGCTTTGGCCTTGTATTGGCACTTAGGGTGCGAGATTCCTGAGTATCTGATATTATTCTAAATGATTCAACGGGTAAATTAAAGATATGAAAATGGTAAGAGATTGATACGTGCCGGTGTAGGTATGTACGTAAACCGTATAAGCATTGAATCTTTGAAGTTTGTGAGTTACATGATCTACTATGTGGATGAGCATATATTAGCCTTGTGATTAAGTTAAATTGTAGTGTTTTATGATAGATAACCTAATTTGATAATAAAGGGTAAGTTTTACTTATTAACTATACGAGCTTACTAAGATTTATAACTTACTTCCTTACTTTTTCGTGTTTTATAGTGATTTCAAAGCTTGCTCGGATTTGGGAGTCATCGGAGGTCTCATCACACTAACAAGCTGTCATTTTGGTACTTTTAGAACTTGTGTATTTGATTATATGGAATGTATGGGTGTTGTGGTTAATATGGTATATATGTTGGTAATGGATTTAGCCTATTAATTTGGCTTGTAAATGAAGTATGCTTTGGTTATGTGTATAGCCATGTGATTTGGCTTATTTTGGTATATTTGGTTATGTATAAATATGTTCAAATGGCCTTTTGTTATGTAATTGGTAATTTCTATGTGAATGCTTGTTGTGAATTGGTATTTTGAGTACCAAATGGTTGAATTTTGAGATATGGTATGCATGTGCTTTTAGGCAAGATTATGTATATATGAAGTTAACCATTTAGGTGATTTGTGAATGTGAAATTGGTATGTTTTGAATTGGTAAAATATGATCTTATGAGCATTATAGTTGTTGATATTGGTATAGCATGATTTAGGCTTGGTTGAGTTTGGTTTGAATGCCTATTGATGCTATGTTATTTGTCATTTTACATGTTTAGTTGATACAAAGTTTGGTGAGAAAGATGGCTTGGAAAATATCCTATTTTTGTCCACACAGGCGGAGACACAGGTGTGTGTCTCAGCCATGTGACCCAAGTAAGGGAGTTACACGGGGTACGACACGGGCTGGGACACGGCCATGTGATCCAATTTCGAATGTCCACACGGCCTGTGACACAGGTGTATCTTTGGCCGTGTGAGACACACAGCCAGGCCACACAGTCGTGTGTCCCCTGTATTTTGAAAAACTTTCTATGTTTTTCAAAAATTTCCTGAGTTATCGATTTAGTCATGAACCACTTCTAATTCTTATTTTTGGCCTCGAGGGCTCGTATTATGGACTATATGATTATATTTGTATGGTTTTTAATTGATATTAGAATTGTAATTCGAATTGTACGATTGTTTATGAGATTAGTCCGGTAATGCTTCGTAACCCTATTCCAGCGATGGATACGGGTTAGGGGTGTTACAGTTACACGGGCTAGCACACGATCTGCAACACGACCGTGTGAAATTATTTCGAAGGGTACACGATCCGTCATATGGTCGTAAATGTAGTACCCCTTTATATTGGACTGAACTCAGCGAGAATAAGATTCACACGGTTAACTTGATAAAAGAGACTGAACAAAAAGTAAAAGTGATCCAAGATAGTCTGAAAGTAGTTTCCAATCGTCAGAAATCATATGCAGATTTGAAACGAAAAGACATTGAATTTGAGATCGGTGACAAAGTTTTTTTGAAAGTCTCACCATGGAAGAAAGTACTCCGATTCGAATTGTTATGAAATTTTGTTAATTAAATAGGCAATTTGATGTTATCTGTTATTGATTGTTCTGGATTGTACGGTAATACTCTGTAACCCTAATCAAGCGATGGGTACAGGTTATGGGTGTTACACACTGGTAGCGTATGTTAGTTACTAACTATTGGCATAAGTGTTAGGTTTGGTAGGGCATTTTTTTTGCTAACCAGCCTAACGATATGGGTGCTACCTATGGTAGGACATGTTAATTGTTAACCATGGAAAAAAGCCCTAAACTCATGGGAACATGTAGGTGTTCAAAATTATAAGATATGTACAATCTGTTCTGGTATGTGGGATTCAAGGTTCGACCCTAAGAAGGTTATGAAAAGAGTAAGTTAATATGATTCTATTTGTTTAATATGTTATGTTATGTATCGAAATGAATAAGCTAAAATGATTTTGTATTTTTTGTTTGATACATCTATTGGTTGATTGAAAAGAAAGGTTAATAGTTATGAATTAGTGTTCTGATCCATGTTGTTGTGTTTAAAACATGGTGTTCTTTCAAGAAATGATGATTGGTATATTGAATTCTCCCTAGTGAGTTTTGAAGGCGTGTTTGAAGTCACTTGAGGAGATGTTTGTGATACAATGGTAAGTATGGGAAAAGATTGTGTTTGGTAAAGAAGCATCAGCTCTATCATGGTTATAGTTCTTTTTGGAGGAAAAGACATTAGTATACTCCCAATTTTATGAAAAAAGGTATGCACCCGATATGTAGAATTCACCTTAAATGTTATCCACCACGGTTAAGTGTTCGCCAATAATATGAGACTATTCGCCTATGTGTCTCTGTGTGTAGAGCTCAATGCATTAGTCTGTGTTTGTGAACTTACAGTGAAATTTTATTCTTAAGTGTTGATATTTCTTTGTTGGAACTCACTAAGTTCTTATGAACTTATCCTTTTTTGCTTTTTTCCCCTTCAAGGTTGTCCATCGTCATAGGCTTGTTAAAAGGACTCAGCCAGAAGAAGCAACCTCTGCTGTGAGCTTTGTCTGTGTTAGTTTTGTAACATGCATATGTTTTAGGGGTGATGTGTAACTCTGTTCTAAAATTGAATCCGTAATAAAATATGTTTCTTATTTAGTTACAGTTTTGTAATAATGTAACTCCTTGAGGGAAATTGTTAAAGTTGTCAAGACATGATTTGTAAAGCAATTTCAACTTAAATACACCAAATTGTTTTATAAATTACTACTAGTATTATATTTTAAAGAAGGGTTTGCAACCAAAAGATTTAAATCTATTTACTTTTATCCTATGGAGTATACTTTTTGATAACTTGTGTTTTGCAGACATTTTTCGAGTCCCCGCCCAGTTTAGATTGTTATGAATTTCAATTCAATTAAATTCGAGCTAAGCATAATTCTGTTTTCTGTCTGTGAAACGTCTCAGTCAACCCTCTGGAGAATGGGGTGTTACATTCAATGTGCCTAAAATACCTTGATATAATTAGGGTTAACTAATAAAAAAAAACTCTAAGTTTCTGTCAAAATGTGACTACATTTATTTAGGATATCGTCGTGTCTTCACGACATGAAGGCTCTCCTCATTGCAACGTCAAGTCTATTTCAACACTGATATCTTTAATGTCGCATTGCATGCTTATGTTGTGATACTGAAGTCATCTTTTTATTCTTTGGCCTAACATGACACCCCTGCACACTCAAGTAACCCATTAGTCATTCTAGAGGCCTGAGTTGGCTTAACAGGTCGTCGAAGCACTACAAAATACATAAAATGCTTATTTGCTAATAATTAAATCTAAGCTAACAAAACTGAAAATGCATAATGTAAAATGGCTTAAAAGCAAGCTTGTTAAGTGCCGAAAAATACCTAATTTGCCACTGTAAATTGTGATAGGTCACTAAACTCCAAAGATACCACATAACCTAAACTCCAAAGATACCACATAAGGATAAAAACAAATTGATAAAAAGTATCATAAGGGAGACAGTAGTATTTGACAAAATAATGGATGTAGTCAAAGATCGAATATGATGACAAACCCTAAGGATTTGTTTTACCAAAACTCTGCTAGCTAGAGAGTTCTTTGGGAAACATATGGAGGGCATAGGAATGCAAAACATGACTTATCTACTTTACTAAGGCAAGTGGGAGACTATTGGATCTAGTGCCCTAAGTGTAGTATTTTTATAACAGCCCGTTTTTTAGTGGTGTTAGAAACAGTGGTTTTGAGACCACAAATTCAACGAGTGAGATTGTAAATAATATTATTTAATATTTACAAGTCAAATATGGTATTAAAATAAATGTTGCATTGGTAATTTATGATATTTGAGAGAATAAGTAGGTTCAAGTGGTATGACCTTAAAATCAAGTAGTTTTAGAAAATGAGGTATCAGGGCCTCATTTCTATAAACCGAGCCATAATTATTTTATTAAATATTTATGGAGCATTATTAAGGTCATATTAAAGTTTCGTTAAAAAAAATTTACGTTTAATTGGTTAATTAATTAAAAAGAACTAAATTGTAAAGGGTGCAAAAGTTAATCACTATATGTTTATTTGTACTAAATAGTTATAAAAGTATGAAGTGAAGGTTTTAAAGTGCAAATATACCTTAATTATTATGAATTACGGTTAGTGGGTGGAAAAATAAGAAATATTATGTATTTAAAATGTTTTAGTTAAAAGATTTTATATGTTAAAGTAATAATAAAATAACAATAAAAAGAAAGCCAATGTCATCTTTTTCATTTTTCATGCTTTTCAATCGAAACCTCCATGGTTGAAGCTTAAGAACATGCGATTGAGCTTTTATCTATGCATGTAAGTGTATTTTTATCTTTTTTCTTGTAATTTTTATATTTTTGATATCGTTACAATTAGGTTTAGCTAACCTGTATCTCCATTTTCAAAACTGTTAAAGATTTTGAATATTTTCATTTGTTAATATTTGTGATTTTAGATGTTAAATGATGAATTTGATGTATTAGTTGTTATTTATAAGTATTTTGTTAAGTGATTTTTAATAATTTAATGATTAGGGATTAAATTGTGAAAATAATAAAATTTAAGGTAAAAATTGTGAAATGATGATAAAAATGGGCTGATTATGAATCTAATGAAAATCAGATAGCATGATTTATGGTTAAAAATGGTGAAATTGCAAGTTTCGAGTTTAGGGACTAAATTACATAAATATTAAAATCTGAGGGGTAATTTTGTAAAATCCCCAATAATATGAGTTATAAGTTACATTATTTGTTTTAAATTATTGAATGGTTTAATTAAGTGAAACATTATTATTTAGATCCAGAAACAAATCAAATGGATCTAATGTGTCAGATTAGTCGTCGACCTCGTTTTACAACTATAATTGTCGAGGTAAGTTCGTAGGTATAGAATTGTACATATATATATGCATAATGTTACTGCTGATTTATGAATGTATGTATATATATATATGATGTTTAATATGTGAATTGGAAATTAAAGTATTATATCTGAATTTAAGGTGAGAAAGGATTTACCTAAAAACAATTGAAAAATTATGAAATATGATATATGTGAATTTGGAACGATTATGAATTTTTGCAGCATGTGTATTGAGAAATATGAAAGTAACTCTAATTTATGAAAGTTATAATTTTGTTAAAGTGCTCGTTTGGACGTAGTAAACTATTAGGATATGATTGGCATGCAAATAAGGATAGAATGCAAGCTTGTACAAGACTTGCACTTCGATGCCCCTATTTGCACTTTGGTGCCCTTGTATACACTTCGTCGGTGCCCCTGTTGACACTATTTTTCCCCTATTATGCATCTATGATGCCTCTGGTGTGATGTAGTTACCCAAGTATTCAAGTCAAGTTACTAGTTCATCAGACTAAATGTGAATAGAATTTACAAAATTATTTTAATGTTAAAGGCTAATGTATAGTCAAGATATTAGTAAATGCTAAATGTTAAATGTTCAATGAATTACTTGATCATATGTGAGTATCGTTATATTGATGATCATTCGGTTAAAGATATATGTTTATATACATATATGTACGGTTTGGATTGAATTATTATAGTACGAGAAGCATTCGATGAACTATTTTCAATACTAATCCTATAAGTGCTTCGTAAATGTATAACAGGTATGATTAATTTATTCATTTAGCTTTCACCTTGTTTAGTGGAAGTAAGTGATTCAGGGATGATAAGTTTATAGGAAAGTTTGAAATGAATGATGAATTACAGAATGATTATATGTTAAACATGAAAGTGTTATGGTAATAAAAAAAACGTTTAAGTAAAGTGGTTATATGAAATGCTTATAAGGAAAAATATAGATACATGTATATGCAAGGCTACACCAGTTATGCATGAGAGGTGTAGTAAATAGAAAACGAGAGTATAATAAAAATTATGCTTAGTTGTTTATTCTAATATGTCAACAGTTAAATTGCCTTTTTACAAACTTACTAAGCATTATTGCTTACGTTAGTTGTTTTCTTTTCCTGTAGATCATCGGAAGGTTCAATTTGATTGGAAGCTCGTCGGAGATCTATCACTGTAACACCCCTTACCCGTATCTGTCATCAGAACAAGGTACGAGACATTACCGGAGCTTGTCGAATCATTATTAATTAGGGGAAAAAGTAAAACAAAGTAAACATGTAATATTTAATAAATTCGTATAACATGATAATTAACTTACCACTTCTCTATATTCAACATAATTATGCAAAGCATAATTATTCGAATTGATCATGAGCCCTAATACCTATTCTTATCACATTGTTAGTCATATAATTCATATAAATATTAAGAAACATGTATGGGCTCAGCTTTCATTAAATTTCTCATATGCATATACTTTTATACATCATTTATTCACATAACTTATAACAATCATATCTATGTATTTTAAATACGCTTTCATAATAATTTGTCTTGATTTCAGACTATCTCACATTTGAGCTTTATCATCAAATCATTTGAAATACTATCTTTATACAAATAGTACACTTGAGTTGCACAATTCTATAATTATGAACGAACACATTTATAAAATATATTCCATGTTCATATATCATAGTCTCATGTCTCCATATATCAAATATATAACCATCATTTTCTTGTGTTTCAGATAAATACATATAACCATACATAAGCATGTCATTCACTATTTCTTCCTGTCTATCACAATTTCAAATGACAGATTCATGTGAATAAGCTCAATAATAACCATAAAAATACGTACCACATTCTTTCACACATGTTCCACTTATACAATTTTTTTTATATTTGGCTAGACATTTACTAAGCAATATCGGATATTCATTTATTAGGCAATATCAAATATTCGAATTATTCTTTAACATATATAACATTTAATTCAAACATGAATTTATAACATTTTTCATTTTAACAAAGTTTAACATTTACCAAATATAATTGAGCATGTGATCAATTTATACATAAGTCACTCACATATTTACTTCCTCCTCTCCATTCTACATCCTTAATGTATATAACACGCTTATAAGTAACATTATCTATAATTTCACTATTTACTTATATTTATATTCCAAAGCTGTCCATCTGTATCATAGTCACTAAATTATTTTTAACTTGACATATGGAGCCCAAAATTAAGATCTTCTAATTTTCCCTAAAACTATACTTACATATCTTCTTACCATAAATTTTTCAGAATTTTTGGTTTAGCCAATAAGTACAGTTTATTCTTTCAATTCACCCCTGTTTTGCTGCCTGATAGTTTCGACCCTTCTTCACTAAAAATTAATGATCTCCTCGTACGGAATTTCAATAATGTTCTCGTTTGTTTTTATTGAAATTAGACTCATTCAGGATTCTAAAAATATAAATTTAAGCCCATAATTATTTTTTTTCAATTTTTGATGATTTTCCAAAATCAGAATAGGGGAACCCAAAATCATACTGACATTGTCTCACAAAATTTATTATATCTCATGATTTACAATTTTATTGCTTACATCGTTTCTTTTATAAGAAACTAGACTCAATAACATTTAATTTCATACTTTATTCAGCCTCTCATTCGATTTCTAAAATTTTTGATAATTTTTCAAAGTTAGACTACTGCTGCTGTCCAAAATAGTTTTAATGCAAAATGTTGATTTCCATTTTACCCCAAATTTCACAGTTCATACAATTCAATCCTTGCTCAATTAGCCCCTCAATTGAGGTAATTTTTATCAATTAAAACTTTAGTCTATCATTTTAAACTACTTCATAACCCCTGAAAATAAAAAATTTAGCACTAGACCTTAATTCAAAACTCTTTCATAATTAGGTCCTAAAATTAATTTCCATCAATTTTACTTGATAAAATCATCATATATCAAAATTAAATCTTCAATTCTATATTTATTCATCATGTGCTTCCAGCACTCATCCATAGAAACTTTAAAAATTAGCCACAGAATCAAAAACTAATGACATAGTAAGTTGGACCCAATTGTAAAAGTCTAAAATCTTAGAAATTTCAAGGAGAAAGCAATAATTAAACTTACATGAAGCTAGAGTATGAAAAACCAGCTTAAACCCTCTTCCATGGCTATTTTTCAACTGATGAAAATGAAGAGAAAATGAAGAGAATTCTAGATATTCCAATTTGGTCCCATTTTTATTTAGCTAATTTTGGCAATTTTCCAAATTTGCCCTTATTTCACCCATTTCCTGATTTTTCTCAGCTATTGCCACCCAAAATATCTCCTTTGGGCTTATTTGCACTTTAGGTCGTTCCTCATTTGACAATTAAGCTATTTAATCCTTTTAGAAACTTTTACACCTTTTTCAATTTAGTCCTTTTTATTTAATTAATCACCCAAACGTCAAAATTTTCTAACGAAATTTTAATACTACCTTATTGATACTCCATAAATATTTATAAAAATGGCTTGGTTTATAACACCAAGATCTTGATACTTTTTTTTCTCAATTTCTTGACTAAATAAATGTTCATAAAACACAATTTGCTATTTCAAGAATATTTTAAAAGCAACATTTGGCTCATAAATATTAAATAATATAATATATGAGTTCATTTTTCAGATTTGATGGTCTCAAACCACTATTTTCGACATCGCTGAAATTTAGGCTATTCCAATCAAACTATCCAACAGTTAATTTGGTAGTTTTTGAGCATTTTTTGTTATGGTTTTCAATGGCATGTATAGAGTGATTTATTGGTATTATGATGTATGTTTGATGAATTGTTTTGGAATGTATGAGTTGTACAAGTTATCTTGGTTGGTACCATTTGATATTTTGATAGTTAGTGTCATTGAACTATCATAAGTTGTATGTTTTGAATCACTCAAATGGCATGTTTTGTGATGGAATAGTAATGATCAAGTTGAGACATGTTTGGTAAGATTTGGAACTAGTACTTAATGATTGAAATGTGATAAAATATACATGTTTAGATAAGTGGTGTTGTATGTATTTGATGTGAGTTATATGGCATATTGGTTGAATGATCTTAGACTAACAAATTGGTCATTTTATAAAGATTTTTGATCATGTTTTGAGGTCTTGATGATATGTATAAAATGCTTTTAGGTAAAAACTTGATTTCGGTGATGGAAATGGTTTGTTTTGGGCAAATTCATGTCCACACGGCCTGAGACATCGGCGTGTAACTCATCTATGTGTGACACACGACCAAGCGACACGACTGTGTGTCCCCTATAGGTTTTAATGCATGCAAGTCACGTTGTTGCACGGCCTAGCACATGGCTTAACACATAGACGTGTATGGTTATTTCGAGAGTTACACGGCCTAGCACAAGGGAGTATGGCTTGGCTGTGTAACCCAACTCTGAGAGTTACACAAGTGAGGACACGGGCTGAGACACGGCTATGTGTCCTTATTTTGATTGTTACACGGGGTGAGACACAGTCGTGTGTCTTAGTCGTGTGAGGCACACGGTATGGCCGTGTGATCCCTTTAGTCAAAATTTTCCAACCTTTTCCCTAAATTTTGCAAATGTCTCCAATTTAGTCTCGAATTGTTTCTAATGCATTTCTAGGGCCTCGAGGACTCGAGTTAGGGACTATATGTATGTGAATGGTTAATTCATGTTATGATTATGATTATGTGTAAAAGGTCTTTTTAAATGTTTCGTTTGTTTGATAATGCTTCGTAACCCTAATTCAGCGACAGATACGGGTTAAGGGTGTTACAATATTCATCTATGCACACTTGTAATTTTTTCGAATAGATTGATTAATAAAATTATTCATGAATTACATTAATATCCTTTGTATATTTTCCTCATGTGGTTTTCGCATGTAAAGCAAAATAGAAGCAAATATTAGCTCACTGGTTGTCTAATGTTTAACTAATACTAAGTGGTATTATGTGGTCGAATCATAATACAAAAAGACAACTTATATTAGCAGATGAACCTAAACATGCTCTTAGTCTAATCAAAAATGAAAAAGTCGATTGAAAGACTAATATGACATTTATCAAGTCCAATTGGGGAGCTGTCTTGTCTTAGGCATCATAGCGGATGACTCAAAAGATAGAAACATAAATATGACTAACTAGACTGATAGTACATCAGACTGGATTCAAGAAGAGTAGATCCTGAATCCATTTATGGATTTATTCACTTGTGATGTTCAAAGTGTGACACACCTTAGTCCTGAGTGGATGACGAACTATGTATGCGTAACTCGTATACTTTGATATAAGTAAAAGATTGAGTTCAAATAAATAAGGAATCAAAAGTTAGTGAATTGGGTATATGACTTCTACAGTATGTAGTGTCATTCATAATAGTTGAATTCATAACCCGAGAAATGAGTAAATGATATCCTCTTATTGGCATTACATAGTAGATAAAATGTAAATGTGGCCACATGTCGTTCGTCTTTGTGATGAATGACTCGATTACTATTTGATAGCAATTGAATTTTTATGAAGAAACATATAATGGTTACCATGAGATAAAATGGGATCATAAAAACAGAAATGGCCTAAATAATTAATTTATGGTTTTTCAAATTATTATTTAATTCATCAATTAAATAATTGAAGTTCGAAATGGAAATAAATTAATTGGTCATAGTGTATCCGTTGAATGTGGAAATATTAAATAGATTCTTTTATAGATTCTTTTATGGTAAAATCGTAATGATTTTAACAGAATTAGAATTGGATTGAGAAAATTATTTATTTGGGAATTTAATTTATTTAAATTAATTAAGATGTTTATTTTGGGAAATAGAAAAATAAATATCAGGTTGAATTTAATTATAAAGTACTATGTTAAAAGTCTAGGAAGTACTTGTAATTGGACTCGATACGGGAGAGGCTCAAAAGCCCCTTATGTTTAATTCTAGGGACGACAAACCCTAGTTTGTTTAACTAAGGTTGTTGCCCTACCTAATTCTAGTTAGACTAGGAGTTCGTTTTTTATTGAAATAGAGTTCTACAATGCAACATAGTTTCACCTCTTCTTCCTATGACTAGATGACACTAGTAGGGCTAAATATACAATTTTGAGATATTGTTATTCTACCTGAAAATAGTGAGAATTTATTTCTAAGTATAAGTTCTATTTTCTGAAATAATAGTTCTATCAGTTTCAAACTCGAGAGAATTTTGCTTTCCTACTGAAAGTAAAGAAAAAAAATTATGGTTTTGTGTTTGATTCGGATTAGCTCGACCTATACTCGAAGTAGTTCGTGGTACGAAAATAGCATAGAAGACAATTCAATTGAAAGCTATGAACGACAAGGATCTGTCTAGCTAAAAACATAGGTGTGATTTTGATGAAGGGTTTATTGTTATAAATATCACAAACCGGTTCGATTTTTAAAATTTTAATTTTTCGTTGTGCAAGAAAACTATTTTCGAACCAGATTTTTTCCAACAATAATATCACTTAGTATTAGTTTAAACATTAGACAATCAGTGAGCCAATATTTGCTTCTATTTTACTTTTCATGCAAAACCACACGAGGAAAATATACAAAAGGTATTAATCTAATTAATGAATATTTTTATTGACTAATCTATTCGAAAAAATTACAAATGTACATAGACAAAAATACTACACTTAGGGCACCAGATCCAACAATTGAGGACCGCCATTGAAACTTTGGACCCATTGGTATGACCTCATGCTAATGAATCATTCCTGTAAATCATGATTCATTTCACCATTCATTTCAGTCTAAAGCCTCTCCAGCCTCTGTCAGAAATGATGTTGTTCTAGCTCATGCCCTATGTATGTATTCTAATAAGACATGTTATCTTTTATTTTAGTTTCTAAATGTATTCAAAAGATTAAAAAAACATATATGAAAATGATAATTACCCATGTTTGCGACTTGTTACACCAATATACATTCTTGAAGTCCCTATGAATATTAATCGCAATGTGGCAAATGCAATATATGGATCTCCACAAAACACTAAAATGCCTAATCGCGACAATTAGCTTATTCGATCTATAAAAAATGATGCAAATATTGTCTTGCCTGACAACATGCCTCCACAAGTTTGTCAAGAAAAACTGCCACAATTCCAAGTTCATGGACTACACAATGGCAAATGATATTGGCAATACGTTTCAGTTACCGTATTGCGCAACCGCAATAAGGAAGACCTATGTATATTTACCATATAGCTAGGTCCCGTCAACATGCACAAGTGGCTTGTAGTAGGGAAAATCCCTAACACATGGATCGAATGTCTAGAACAAAAGTGGAAAATTATTTTCCCCGATTGTAGTTGGTCATCTGGGCCATAAAAAGGCATGTCTACAAGTAAACCATCCTTAGCACATACTCCTGCATCTCGACTAACCACCCTAGAAGTTCATTGTACGCTGCATCCCAATCTCCATACAACTACTCTATCGCCATCTGTTTAGCCTACCATGGTTTCCTGTATGACTCTTTGTATTGAAACTGGGCTTACATGTCGACAAGCTGGACCGATATAGGAATGGTGGGTATATCTTTCACCAGTGGCATGATGCATTTACAAATTATTTTCACATCAAGTTTCTGATGGTCTTGCATCATATGTGCAATAGTGCATGTATGAGGCCCAACAAATTTCCAAATCTCCCACAATTACGACATCTGGATCAATGCAACACATACCCACCAATTGCAACCTTTTGCAAACCTCCAACACTCCCTAATATATAATTTCAGATTAGATACAGTGGCTTTGTAGTCCATTGACACTTTCATGTTATACTACTTGATGGAAAATACATATTCCTCATTATTTACGAATTGTTGACCAACGACCAACTCTTTTGATTCAAAATCTGTTGCCAACTAGTAAGAAGGTATTATATCTAAATACTCAGAGAACTCAGATGCATGTGCCGCATCAGGATCTATGCTCAACATGTGAGCCTCAAGGTCATTGCATATGACAATGCCACGAGTATAGTTCTTAAGAAAAAGGGTGTATACATTATCATCATCTTCCATGCCTTCATCGTTGATATCATTCGAGACCTCATCGAGATTGACTTCATTAAAATCTTTACGCTCGTGACCAGAACAACCATCATTATAGGGTTATTTTTCACCATCAAAATTGGTACCAATCATCAATAGATGTATCTGTAAAAATCAACCTAGATTAAGGTTGTTATACACAATCGGAGCATTGTGTGGATTATTGGCCCATGTTGATGTCTCTCCATAATCGCATAGTTCTACCCACCCAACATCCAGATCAATGTCAAACCTATGGACAGTCAATCTCCTATCGGTAGACGCATTCAGAACCTTCGTATACGAGTCTTGAACTCCATATTGTTGATTTAATGGAGTGTCATTTTGAACGGGCTCAACATCCGTTAATTCAGTGAACAACTCTACTGATTCAACATTCACGTTCCTAGTCAAGAAATAAAGTGCGATTATAGTCTCCACATCTTTATGATCTACAAGTTCCATCTTTGTATATTTGCACGAATTTGACAAAACTAGAAATTTGTAGAATAGTCTTGTAACACCCCTAATACGTATCAGTCACCGGAGTAGGGTTACGAGGCATTACCGATCAACATATCATACATTTATCAAACATAAATCATTCACTCTCATAAATCATTCAACATAATCTCATTGTCCCTTACAAGGGCCTACATGGCCTTAAACATGCTTTAGAAGTGCTTCGAGACTAAAACAATAACATATGAAAATTTTGGAAACTTAAAAAAAATTTCAATCATACAGGGGTCACATGCCCTTGTGAATAGGCTGTGTGTATCACACGGCTTCAGACACGCCCGTGTCTCAGGCCGTGTGAAAATAGGGCATACATACAGACTTGGGTCACACGGCCAACCACAAGCCCGTGTGCCTAGGTTGTGCCAAATCTGTAGGGTATACTAACTTATGCAACATGGCCAAGTCACACTCCTGTGTGCTAGACCGTGTACCAATTAAGGGTTATACTGACTTGTACCACACGGCCAGTCATACGCCCATGTGTGAGACTGTGTGGAGCATACTGACTTCAATTCAATTTCAACACCAAGGGACATACGGCCATGCAACATGACCGTGTGTCACACACGGCTGAGACACACTCCCGTGTCTCTGCCCATGTGGACAAAAATAGGCCATTTACCAAGCCATTTTGCCACCCATTTTGCACATACCTATACAAGATCAATTGGTACCATTTTAAGACACAATTATGCAACCAAAAGTCATCAACCAATACACAATCATATTATATCCATTTCAATCAATTCACTACCATTTACCTATTCAATTACCTATCAATTTAAATTTACCTTACCATACATAATTCACATATCTATTTCATTTAGTTAACCATTCCAAACATACATTATTCATTCAACCTTAATCACTCATTATAGGTCAATTACCAAACTCAAATTAGAACCATTTGTACATATATATAAACATCATCAAGTTCATCATCTTAAGCCAACTCAAATGGCCAAAATACATATCCATCGAACATATCAAAATGAAACGAGCCTGTACATGCCATATACCATTTACACATTTCAAAAGTACCAAAATAGATGTCCGATAGTGCGATGAAGTCTCTGACGATAAAACATTGGAAATTAAACAAAGTAAGCTATAAAGCTTAGTAAGTTCGTAGGTAAATATGAAATAATCAACATCATTCATTTACATTTCTAATTAGATACATAATTTGCAATTAAAACCTCAATAAATGAGATAACATAAAATTCAACTACAAAGTAACTCATAAGTTCTCATCTTCTTTTAATTCATCATTCGAATAGTTTTCTGTACATACCTGTACTGATACATAACTATTCTCACCAATTCACTTATCGAATCACTTCGAGTTTATAAATGCTTACGATATAAGTAAGTCAATTTTCCGATGCCATAGTCCAACTATGGTCTTAGACAGACATTGCCAAGGCCCTGCCGTGGTCTTGTCATAACCCGATTATGGTCTTGTCATCCAATTGCCATAGCCTAGCTATGGTCTTATTCAGTATCTCGTCGACTTAAACCGTACATTTAAATCAAAATCATCACATTTAGCCATAGAATAAATAAAGTCTCAATATCATCCATGAATTTAATAATTACACATTCAAATTCAATTATACGAACTTACCTTGTGTACGGAAATAACGGAACGGACCGACTATTTAATTACTTTACTTTTTCCTCGATCTAAGTCTGAATTCCTCTTTTCTTGATCTATAAGTAATCAAAATCAACTATTTATTCAATTTAGTCTAAAACACACATTAGGGCTATTTTACATATTTGCCCCTAAACTTTCACATTTTTACAATTTAGTCCTTATTACACAAAATCACAAATTCATGAAATTAAAGGCTAACCCATGCTAGCCGAAATTCAATTAGGTACCTAACAGCCTATATTTTTCATTTATTTCACATTTTAATCCCCTAAATTTACACATTTCATAAATTAGCCCCTAATTTGCATTTTTACTAAAAACCACTTAATAAAACTTGTATATCTATCATTAAACTTTCATAATCTATCATCAATAATAATAAAAAATGCTTATTCATCAATGGAAACTTTCTAATTCTTTAGTAGTTTTGCAAATAGTCCCTAGGCTAGCTAGTACTAGTTGCAACGATCTCAAAAGTGTAGAAATCATTAAAAACAGGACAAAAGCCATACCTAATTGAGCATAAATGTCTTGGCCGAATGTAAAGCTTCTCCCATGGCTATTTAGGTTGTATTTTTCGGTGAGGAAGATGAATGAAAGAATAAAATTTCATTTGTTTTATTATATTTACCTTTAATTACTAATTTACACTAATAACCTTAAAAATCTTTAATAATTTCCATTATACCAAGCCATTACTTTCCACTAACTCCTTAATGGGCTAATTACCACTTAAGGACCTTCACTTTAAGGTTCTATAGCTATTAAACACCTTTAGTTAATAGAACATCACTTTTGCATTTTACGCGATTTAGTCCTTTTTATAAAATTGACCAATCAAACGATAAAATTTCTTAACGAAATTTTCACACCAACATAGTATCATACTGTAAACATTAAAATAATAATAAAATAAATATTTTGACCTCGAATTTTTGGTCCCAAAACCACTGCTCTGATTTGACCAAAAACGGGCTGTTACAAGTTTGGACATCATCCTCCCACAACATCGAGTAATTTCTGCACTAATACTTTGTTTCATATCATCGACTTTACATTCTTATTAAACCTCATTCCTATTTACCAACGAGATTCAAATATACAATCAATTGTTGTTTGTAAAATTACTCCCTCAAAATGAACGTGTACAAAGAATTAATTATTCATCTTAGATAGTTAATCTGTAAAATAAATTAAAAATAAATAAATATTAGCTTCTATTAAAAAAATAGCGCCTATTAACAAAATTAGCAACAAAAGCACTTTTTATCAAAAAATATAACTTGCATCTCATATTACTAATTATCACTATAAAATATAATCAAATATAAATAATTACAAACTAACTTTATAAATTCGAACTTTACTTTTGAAGTCTAAAATGAAAAATAAATATGTTGATTTCTAAAGAGCTTTTTTCTTTTCTTTTCTGGTTTGTTAAACCAATTTTTTTCTCCAATATTGCTAAACAATTTTTTAGCTTTTTTTTCCTTTTTTACTAAACACAAATTTATTTTTTGTTCTCTTCAAAAGAAACAAAATTTTAGCTGAGGGATGGGGGGTTATATACTAGGCGGTTTCGCCTAACAATGTCGCGTGACCCAGATTTTTAAACCGGTGTTGTCGACTTGTCAGGAGATAGTAATACAAATAATTTTTTTGGTTTTGCTATTGTTTTTTCATTGACAACATGTTTTTTTAAATAAATTGGTGCCGTTTGACACACCGACAACAGTAATTAAAATATACATTTTTCATTTCAACTTTTTTTCTTAACATGTGTGTTGTTTTTTTTAAATATAAGCAGTGCCACCTAACTCACCATCGACACCATTAAATTTTTTTTATCACCATGTATACCTATAATTTCAGAGCTATTTTCAGATATACATACAGGTGCCACCTGACATAATAAAGACACCAATTTTTTTTTTAAAAGTCTAATAATTGTCAGATGATTGGTTGAAAAGTGAGATGGTGTCGTCAGTGTATCAGGCAACACCGACGATCACGTTAACAAACACCCTATTTTCATAAATAATTTTTGAAATTTTTATAAATAAATAAATAAATAAATAAATAATTTTTATATTATTTTTATAAAAAAAAAAAACAAAGTTCAGTGTTATCATTTCAATTTAAGTTATTAAACAATACAATAGTGACTAAATTCGTGAATTAAAAATAGAGAGATTTGCTCAAAAAAGTGGAGAGATTAATTTTAAAATGTAAAAAATAGGAGGACTGATAGCAAATTTAGACCAAAAAAAAAATCTGAAATAGAAAAAGAAAATAAGAGAAACAATGGCCTTGCCCCTCATTCACGCCCCAGAAATCTGAACCCGAAAGAGACAAGACAACCGCCATGACCGATCACCATCACTACCACCGGTTCGGCCAGCTACGGTCCACATCGCAGATCCTCAAAAAGACTGCCGTGCATTTTACCGCCCACCCTTTCACGTTCATCTTCCTTTCTTTCCTTCTCCTCTCTTTTCGTTCTTTAGTTGAATCCGGTTCCTTTCTCCTCAATTCCTTTATTGACCGTGATCCTTCTTTCAAATCCCTCCTTTCTCGCCTCGACCTCCACCCGTCCCATCCGCACGCGCGTTTCCAATCAACCCGTCGCCACGCACGCCGTCCTTTCCTCCACCTCACGCGCGTCGGCGCTCTTGATAATGACTTATTCTCTTCCGACGATGACCTCCGCCACCGCTCCCCGTTCGCTTCTTTATCTAACCGCCCCCTTAATGGCACGCCGTTGATTCTTTCAAACTTCGATACCAAATTAGGGTTTTCGCATTTCGTTGCGGATAACGGTATTCTGCTGCCGGAAATTATTCGTTACGGAGTCAAATTCAAGACAATCTCATTTGACTACGAAAACAATGAAAGGGACCAGCAAGAAGAAAAGATTGTGGATTTTCAGTTTGTTTATAAAGGATTTGAATTGGGGCGTCGAGACGCAGCGGTGCTTTTCTTTATCGTCAGCTTTCTATCCGCGGCGTATGGATGGGTAATTCTAGGATTTACGGCGATTTACTCTTTGATTTTTGGTGTTCTTTTTGTCACAATTGTTAATGACTTGATTGGAAGATTTGTTTCCTTTTTTGGGGCTTTTTGGGGTGGGTCTAAAATGGGTTTGAAAAGACTCACTGGGTTCGTTCTAATAAAATGGGCGGTAAGAGACGCGGTGACTCAGCTTCTTGGATTGTGGTATTTCGGAGAAATTGAGGATCACTACTCGTTTTTTAAGCTTTTTGTCAGGTTAAAGTTGATGCCTTTTTCGGTTATGTCACCATGGATTAGGGGTTATGAGAAGGAGATTTCAGGGTTTTTGTTTACGTGGTTTCTGGTGGATACTTTGGTTTCATTTGCATTCTCATTAGCTGCTTGGGTAGCCGTTGTGGATTCAAGGAGAACCGGGAGAGAAATTATTAAAGAAGGTTGTTATCTGATGTCAACACTTTTGAACCAAGGGATACAGATTCAGTGTTATGAAGCTATCTTAGGTGGGTCGTTGGCAAGATTGATTTTGACTCGTATAGGGGGAGAATTTTTTGCCACGGTTATTCAGGCAGCTCTGGAGTTGTATTTCATGGTAGCTTGGTTGATATTTTACTTTGTGGTGAAGTCTAGGGAAGCTAATACAGAAGGTAGGAGGTATGGGAGGAGAGAATTGGAGGCTTTGATTGATGGACTTGGATGAAAATTCAATCGGAAAAAATGGGGGAAATTTTCATTTGCTGCTATAACTTTCGATTCTGACACTGAAGATGCCTGAAGATATCGGCAACATTTTCAATGCTTCGAGTCTTCCTGTTTTTGCAGAGCTAATGATGCAATACTGCCATAGTTTCGGTCTAAGAACCTGCCAATGCATTGCATGTACTTTTTTATGAGGGAACACAATATATACTTGTGTATATTTTCCACTACAAAGCTTCTGTGTGTATATTCTGTTGCCATCAGTTGTTTCTTACTGCCTTGCAGTACTTGTTCCTTGCTGGTATATGAGAATGGTAATAATTTCTCATGCTTCAAATACTGCTAGTGCTGTTGTCCTTAGACTGTTTATATGTGATGTTATGATTTTCTGTTTTTGCACTGTAGGAGTCTTTTCTTGTTTTTACATCGCTTGTAATTGTTGGTAATTTGCGGAGTGTAGTCTAAGTTCAACAAGTTGTCATGGTGAATTGGGATTTGAGGGTGTTTATGTTAGTTTATAAGAGACTTTAAGGATGGTTGCCCTCTTATATCTTTACAGGGTTCAAATCACCAAAATGGTGTTATATAAAATTAAATTGTCAACATTATCCTCAAACTGGATTTTGTTATTCCAATGTTGTTATTGGGTAGCTTCAGTAATGAAGCGGCCGTTTTGCCCATGTAGTTGGACAGGTTCAACGAAGCTGGTTTTTTGTTTTAAAAGAAACTTTTGGGTTGTGGCTTTGAAATACATTTACTCCATGTTGGTGGAAAATGTGGATGGCTGTATCTTGTTTTTCGTATGGAACAAGATCTTATAATAAGCATTTTCTATAAAGGTGCCGCAAAGTTTTCTGACTGAGTTTTGTTGTTGTTATCATCATCATCAAATTTTTTATAGTTTTCAGATTCAATACATTATAGTCTGTAATATTTTGTCATACTCTGTAGATTCTTGTAGTATGCTCTGCTGTGATTTGTAACCAAGTTTCCTTTGGTCCTTGTTTCTGTCTATATTTGTTGGCAAGTATTATTGTTATGCGAAGACTGAGTTTATATATCTATTCTCATTGTTGTAGACAGTTTAGACTTACGATGCTAATGAGCAAAGCATATGATATGTTACAAGATTCTACTGTGTGTCGATTGGTGTATTTTTCATAGCTCAATATACTAGAGTTTCTATCTTTTCGCAACTTCTCTGGTTTTACTTTGGAGGTTCCAAGCTGAGGAAATTCTTTGGCGTTGAACCTGCATACAGCGTTTCTCAGTGCTAAGGAACCATAGCTTTCCCACCTTTTGACTTGTAACCTTTCTATCGTCATGCATTTGACAACATCCCATGCTAACACAGTGCAAATGCTTGGGATTCGATTCTTTTCCGTGTTTCAAGGTCACTGCTTGCTAATCTAGTGTCATAATTTGATTCAGACACTTGACGTCTAAAGTTCTGTTCATTCTTCTTGCAGCATTTGTTCCTGAATTTCTAGATGAATCTTGAAGAACACAGTTCGATAATCTTAGCTAAACCTAGAATGTCTGATTCTTCCTCGTTAGTTACCCGCTTTTTGCGTGCATCTGCTAGTTGAACCATGCTTTACTGTTACAGGTAAGTATCATGGACACTGCCCTTGAGACGGGCTCGATGAGATTAAGGAGCCTGCTTCCCCGGTCTCTAGGGCAATTTTCATTGATAGTAATATAATTCTAATCTTATAGCTTTATACTATATTTTTCTTTATTTTGTATGAAATATTGACAACCATGTCCAGCAGACATTTGGATATGGATGTAGAGAAAGAGACTTGAAAAAAAATTAAACATACGTTTAACATATACCCGCATCTACACATACGTTTTGTACCTCAATTAGCTGTTCTTTCAAGTTCCAATGTAAAGTGGATTCCGGAGCTGGTAGGGGTTTGGTGTTGATATGGTATCGTACTGTGTGTTTAATTGGGTTCCATTTAGGCACACCAGCTTTCATATGCCTTGAGAGGTTGAGGCCCTTAGAACCAGAACTTAAAATAGGCAAACAGGAAGTCAAATACTTTTTCAGTGGAGTTACATTTATATGCTACAAAAAAAATGTTACAACGATCTACTCAGTATACTATATATTAGCGTTCTTATTAGACTGAAACCCCGTGAATCAATCAAGTTTCTAGCATAAAATCCTTTAGACACCGGGAGAGTGTTCAATCTTGAGGAGAGCTAGCGCATCGAACAACTTCGAGGAAAAGGCTTTCATCACAAGGAATGCAGAGTTTGGGGTCTGTGGTAAAATCATATTCATCCTGAGCTTGATCTAGCAATGCCTTGAACAGTGGGTGCTTGAGCAAGGTAAGTTTAATTACAAACCTCTTATAGTTTTCACCAACATATACTACCAAGTGACCCTTTGGCACATCTCTCGGGATTGAACTCTCTTCATTCTTGGTATTAGGCCACTTTGCCCACTCATAACAGTATTCGCAACTGCCACAAGGTATGACTCTATTCCCCATCTTCCTCCATTTGGTAATGCATGCCTTTAGAAATTTCCCCTTCATTGTCTAGCAATATGCCAACATAGACAGAGAGTAGATGGGGGAAAGGAACTTGCACATGTAATCTGAAATGGAGATTTGGGTAGTGAAACAGATGGAACTGAAAGAAAGGATTATATAGCAGTAGAAAGAGAGAGAGAGAGAGAGAGAGCTTTTGGGGGGAGCATTAATTGGTTGACATGATATGTAACTAAGGCCTAAGAGGTTATGAGCTTGGGTTGGTCGAAGTCTTGGTAGGAGGTTTAGTGATGTTATTTATTTCTTAAGCTGAAATGTATGGATATTGAGATGGTGTAGCCATTTTTATAGCAGTTGGTGTCTTGATACAAAAGTGTACGAACATGCATGTCATTATATAAAAAAGGGTATAAGAAAATTATTGCTTGTAAGGTCAGACATGAACTCTGAGTGAGAAAGGATGGTGCTTGATCGGTGTGATCTTTCGAAGTTCTCGATGTTAAGACCCCACAAGTTGAGAGTGGGAAAAGATAAGATATGAAAGAGGGATAGGATAAGCTTCTTGGGCAGAGTGTGATTCTCCACTTTCAGTTTGTTGACATACATATTATATATTGTAAATGTTAGTAGTATTAATGGATATTAAATATACACCAGCTTGCCTCAGGCCCAGACTGTCAAAAGAGTGAAAAAAGAGAGCTTTATATGGATCTTTTTCATTGATTCATATAGGTGAGATTTAAATCTCAGTAACTGTATGGAGTATAGACCCTTTGTTTTATCATTGAAGGAGATATTATATATACATCTAATTCATGAACTATTATTCTACTCTCTTCTGGGCTATGTTCTGCAGCTGGATTCGGGATAAGCTTTTGCGTATCTCTGGACCCTTGTCTGTCTGTGCATGCATGTAATGGGCAAAACAAGGAATTGCTGGAGACAAACAACCCAAGTCTTTGCCAGGGATTTAAGGGGAGTTAAAAAAAAAGTAAAGCGAAGAGGATGGAAGTGGTTATATGGAATTGTACAATGATCCTTAACACCCCAGCCAGCGATTCGTAGTTTCAAACATTCCATACTTAAGATTTGTTTGGCTCCATATCTTACCGACCAAACCAATAGTTTAAATACTCTCTTTTAGCTTGAAAATATCCTTATATTCATTTTTTTTATTGCATTGGATGAACTTCAGAAGTTAATTAATTCCAAAATTTCGGCAAGAATAATAAATTTTTAAAAAAAACTTAGAAAAAAACAGAACAAGGAAAGAGAAATACGGATCATTATTTGTTACATTGACAAAGACAAGTGGAAATGACTCTGTTTTCTCTCAAGTTATTCACAGAAATGATTGAAAAGGACAGCAAAGGGTTCATCCCCTGAGGACTTTAAATGCTGTACGCGTTTGTCTGAAGGCGAAGGGGGACAATAAATCACTCAATTCTGCACATCATTCGAGTAGAGCTTCCTACAGTTTTGCAGACATGGTGTGAGAAACTGAATGTAAGTAAAAAGGACTTAATTAAATTGTGGGACTACTGAAAATTTGACTCCATTTTCCCTCTTCCATTTCCCCCCTTTTTTCTCGTTGGAACTGCGGAATGGGTATTTGTAGAAGCATAGAAGTAAAACTATAAGTATTATTTCCCTATGTCAACAGCTAGTTTGGACTGTGAATATAATACAAGATATGCTAGAACAATTTATAAGTGTTAACTTCATATACGGATGAATAAATCATTAAACTAAGATGATATTTCAAGTGAACAGCTTAAACTGCAAGTATGAATGAATAACCCAATGATTTGATTGGACTGCCCCTTTAATCCGCACATTTCACCCCCTCTTCCTGCTCCAGCATTCTTCTGGTTCTCTTAGCTGGCCTGGCCTGTGTCAGCTTGCCTTGTCTTTTGATCTATTATTATCTTATACTATAAGCCATTTGCTATAATTCCTTCTTCAACTACCTTCCCATGGCTTCTCCCATACTTCCCCATTAATTCTTTCCCATGCTTCCTAGTGGGAAGCAACAAGTTGAAAATATTTTTTCCACTCTTCCTTTGTTTCTTCTACTCTTCTTGTTTTGTAATTTTCTTGATTCATAGAGTTACATAGGAGTATATGTTCAAGTGTCAATGGGATTGTCTATGAGTTAATAAGTCTAATTGTAGTGCTACAAAAGGTTTTCTATTTTGTCAATACAAGTAAATCTCAAGTTTTTCAAAAGATATAAACAAGTTGGTATTGCAAAAGAGTTATAAACAAGTTACAAGTAGTGGATCCTTATGCATTAAAGTCATATTTCTAAAGTTATTCTCAGTGTCACCCTTTAAAGCCATATTTTTAAAGCTATTCTCAGTGTCACTCCTTGAATCGAGACTTAACAAACGTTGCACATCTGTGAGATTCTATCTCATAAATATGCTAGGCTACAAGTAAAGGAACTAAAATCAAATAAGCTAAACAATTTTTTAAGGAATATCCAATTGTAATTTATAAACATTGATACAATTTGGGAATTCAAAAGTATGTTTTGAAATAAACAAAGTAAGCTAAGAGAATTCTAATAAAAAATTAAAACTTGAGTAGTGATATCTATTAGTCTTGAAAATCGAAGAAGTATTATCATCTAAAACTTTTCAAGACAATGCATTAAATTTAAGAATATCACTCTTCGGAGATTTTACGTTCACAACCAAAATCCGAATTTAAAAAAAAATAAAAAAAAAGAGAGTACAAATTACTCAGTAAGTAATAGATATTCCAATTGATCAGGTTAAGCAAACATAAAATTATTTAGGCTAAAGTTTTGATTAAAAGCATGTATGAAAAAATCTTAGGTAATCCATCATAGTGCAAGTCAAATTTCATATCATAAACATGAATAAAAAAGAAATGAAATTTCTAAGTGTATGTAATTATACATGACACTTCTCGTTTTATAAGCTATGATCACCTTTACCCCAATAACAAAGGTCGGAATCACAATTACCTATTGGCATGGGTCAAGAATTTATCACTATTCTAAATTGATGGTACAGCTGAAATTGGTTTCTAATCATAGAAAGCATATTAATATGGCCAACGTTTAACCTCTATTGACAAGACCGGAATATAGCGTATCAAGTGAAAATTAAAAAAATCCATAAAAATTGTATGTATATAGATGCTATTTTCACGTGCCAAAACATACTTCAATAATTTATATATGGGTTAGCTGTAATACTCCATACGCAATTCGGTCACCAAACCCAAGTTATGAGATGCTACAAACAAACTCGAGTAATCTTATTCAATTTAATTATTAACTAAACATAATTATACAAATGTTAGCCATTAAGAATGAAAATAAAACTATATCGAGCTTAAAACTAATATAAAATTTTATTCGAGTTCAAATAAATGAACTAACTTATAAAATTTTTAAATCTTTGGATCAATATTGATACCAAGTAAATAAGTATCGATATTTTATAACAAGTATCGGTACAAAAATTGTAATAGCCGGTTTTGGTCAAATCGGAATAGTAATTTTAGGACCACAAATCTAAAGTCAAAATAATTATTTTATAATTATTTTAATGATTAAAGCATGAATATGTGATGTTGTGAAAATTTCGTTAAGAAATTTTATCGTTTGAGTGTTTAATTTGATAAAAAAGACTAAATCGCGTAAAGTGCAAAAGTTATGTTCTAATAGTTAAAGGTGTCTAATAGCTATGGAATATTAAAGTGGAGGTCCTTATGTGGTAATTAAACCATTATTTGTTTAAGTGGACATTTATGGACATCTTTTAAGTGATTTTTGTTATTTAATTAAAAGGTTAAATTTGGTCTTTAATAATTAAAGGTTGGTAATAATAAAATAAAAAATCCTATCATCTTCTTTACAACATCTTTCCACCGAAATTTGAAGAAATAAAAAGCTGTAGACAGGGTTGAAGTTTGTCCAAGGAATTTATGCTCCATTAGGTACGATTTTCGTCTCGTTTTTAATGATTTTTATGTTTTTGAGATCGTTGCAGCTTAATCTAACTAGCCCAGGGACTATTTTGCAAAATTGTTAAAAGTTTGGGGTTTTTTCATTGATGAATCTATGTGTGCTTTGATGTTTAATGGTAGAAAATGCATGCTTGTTGTTAGATAAACAACATTTGTTAAGTGATTTTTAGTAAAATGTCCAAGTAGGGATTAATTTGTGAAGTTGAAATTTGGTGGTTAAATTGTGAAATAAATGAAAAAAATGGGCTGATAGGGACCTAATTGAAATTTGGCTAGCATGGATTTTGGTTGAATTGCATGAATTTGTGATTTTATGAAATAATGACTAAATTGTAAAAATGTGAAATATTAGGGGCCAATGTGTAAAGTGGCTTTAAAGTGTATTTTGGATTAAATTGAATAGAGAGATTATAAATAAGCTAAATTTTATATTATGTAGATCAAGAAAAGTGAAATACAAACTTAGATCGGGGAAAGAACAAAGTTTTGGATTAATCAAATCGTTTTGCTGTTTTTGCATCCGAGGTAAGTTCGTATGTAATAAGCTTTGTTTTAATGGTATTTTAAATACCTTAATATTTCCTAAATTGTGAATTATGACCTTGCGGAAACATTCGACAAAGATTCGGCATTGGAAATCCCGGTTGAACCTGAGGAATAGAGTAAGATACAAATGACATGTCATTAGGGGTTACATTGAGTTGGCTTCGGGCCATGATATTGGCACTTAGGGTGCGAGACTTTCAAGTATCCGACTTATATTTCAAATGGTTCAACGGGTATATTGAAGATATGAAATGGTGAGAATATATATGTAACAGTACAGGTATGTACGAAAACTATGTGAGCATCGAATTTGTGGAAGTTATACGTTCATGGTTATAGTTGTGATTGAATACAAGTTAACATTTTGATTTGAATGTCTTGTAGCATATTATTTTTATATTATTTGATTATGAATAAATGGAGAGTTTGCTTATTAATTCATATGAGCTTAGTAAGCTTTATAGCTTACATCGTTTGTTTTTTTGTGTTTTATAGTGATTTTAAAGCTAGCCCAAATTCGGGATCGTTGGAGACTTCATCATACTATCCAACTATCACTTGGTACTTTTGAAATTAAGTTTTGGTCACATGGCATGTATAAGGACTTTAGGTCATTTTGGTATATGTTATTATGTATTTGGCCATTTGTGTTGGCTTGTAAAAGTTAAATATTTTGTTTGTGTATAGTCATGTGAGTTGGCTTATTTTGGAAAATATGGTGATGTATATATATATGTACTAATACTCTTTGCTGATGTGGTTTATACTTGCTTGTTGAATGCCTTGTTGAGACTTAGCATAAAAGGTACCAAATTGCTTAGGGTATGCCTTATTGTGGATTGGTACATTGAGGTACCATATGAATGCATTAAGAGTTATGAAGATATGTGGTTTTAGGTAAATTAGTGCACAATTGAAAGTGACCAATTAAGTGTTTTGAAATTGTGAAACTTGTATGCTTTGAATTGGAAAAACATGATATTGTGAGTATGTTAGTTGTTGGTATTGAATTGGCATGTTTTGGTCTTGGTTGTGCTTGAATTGGATGCCCATTTATGCTATGTTTCGGTGCCATTTGGTTTTATGTAGGTGTATACAAATTGGGTGGCAAAATGGCTTGGTAAATAGTTTATTTTTAGCCACAAGGGCAAAGACACGGGCGTGTGTCTCAACTGTGTGCGACAGATTGTCAGATTACATGGCCATGTGTCCCCTGGTGTTGAATTAGAAACCAAGTCAGTATACTCCACATGGCCGAGCACACGGGCGTGTAACTTGGCCGTGTGGCATAAGTCAGTATACCCTATAGGTTTGGCACGGCCTAGCATACGGCCTGACACACGGGTGTGTGTGGCCATTTTTAGGGCACACAGGCTAGTCATACAGGTGTGTGTGTTGGCCGTATGACCCAAGTTAGAGAGTTACATGGGGTCAGAAATGGGTAGGAACACGACCATGTGATCCCATTTCGAATGTCCACATGGCCTGTGACACGGGCATGTCTTTGGCCATGTGAGACACATGGGCTTGTGTTCCCTGTAGTTTGGAAATTTTTCTAAGTTTGGTAAAAATTTCCTGAGTTCTTGGTTTAATCTCGAACCACCCCAAATGCATGTTCTAGGCCTCATAGGCTTATACTAAGGATGATATGTATGTTGTTGAATGATGATTATATGAATATTGAAAATGTATGTGAAATGTGTGTTTAATAGTATAGTAAGTTCGGTAATGCTTCGTAACCCTATTTTGGAGTTGAATACGGGTTATGGGTGTTACAAAAATATTTATCGATACCATTTTGACATTTTTCCAAAACAAGGTATCAATATTATTTTCATGGTATCAGTATAAATTATAAAAATATCGATACTGAGTAAAATTATCAATACCAAAATTGAATTCTGTAACTTTTGAAACTGTTCATTTGGTCTGGTATTGTAATAGCCCGTTTTTAGGGTTAATCGAAAAAGTGGTTTCGGGGCCACAAAATCCGATGAGTAGGTTTGTAAATATTATATTTAATATTTACGAGTTAATTGTGATTTTAAAAAGGTTTTTGATATTGTGATTTTTATTTTATAAGCGATTTATTAAGTTCAAGTGGTATGACCCAAGGTCAAGTGGGTTTAGAAAATGAGGTATCGGGACCTCGTTTCTATAAATCGAGTCATAAATATTTTTATAAATAATTGCAGAGTGGCAATAAGATAGTATTAAAGTTTCGTTGAAAAATTTTATCGTTTCGATATTTAATTAAGCAAAAAGGACTAAATCACGTAAAATGCAAAAGTTTCATTCTAATTATTTAAGTGTTTATTTGCTATGTTACACTAAAGTAGAAGTCCCTATTTATTAATTAAACCATTATTTTATGATAGTGGAGATTGGTGGTTTGGCATATATGAAATTATGTATTATTATAAAGGATAAAAAGCTAAATGGTATATTAAAATGTAATAAATAAAAACCAAACATAAAATGGCCATGCAAATGTATCTCTTGGCCGAATATTGAGGAGAAAAATAAAGCCATTGAAGCTTCCTTAGTTTCGGCACTTGCATGAATTGATTTAGGTATGTTTTGTGTTCGGTTTTTAATAATTTTTAAGTTTTTGAGATCGTTGCTTCGTATTCTAGCTAGCTCGTACTCCGATTTCAAAATTGTTAAAGATTTTGAAAGTTTACATTGATGAATATTGTGATTTTTGATGTTAGATGATGAATTTGGAATGTTGATTTATATTTAAAAGTAATTTGTTAAGTGATTTTGATGAATTTTTTAATTTGGGACTAATTTGTCAAATTGATAAAAGTACAAGGATTTAATGTGAAATTGTTGCATAAATGGGCTGTGTTGGATACTATGAATATTCAGATAGCTTGGTTTTGTGTTAAAAATGGTTAATTTGCATGTTTTGGGCTCAGGGACTAAATTGAATAAAAGTAAAACTTTAGGGGTAATTTTGTAAAAATGTAAAAAATGACTAAATTGTGTGAAATGAAGTGTTTTATTGTCTAAATTAATGTATTGAATGAAATTATTAATTTAGATCAAGATCGGGTGGAAAATCAAGGAAAATAGAAAAATTACCAAAATGCCCCTGAACTTTGGTATCTCTACAACTTAGTCAGGTAAGTTCGTATGTTAATAAGCATTATTATAATTGAGTTTTAATGCTTTATATCGAATGGTTGATGAGTATAATTGTATGGAAATATTTGAGATAGCTTCGGCTATGCATTGGCACTTACTGTGCAAGATCGGGATAGCTTCGACTATGCATTGGCACTTAGTGTGCGAGATCAAGATAGCTTCGGCTATGCATTGGCACTTAGTGTGTGTGATTGAGTTAGCTTCGGCTACGTATTGGCACTTAGTGTGCGAGATTCCCAAGTAACCAATATTACTCCATATAGTTCAACATGTAAATAAAAGATGTGATTGAGTATGAGATTGGTACGAGATGGTACAGGTATGTACGGAAATTCAATTGAGTATTGAATCCATGAAAATTGTGAGTTCATGATCATTGTGGAAATGAATATGTAATAATAATGTGATTAATGGTTTGGTAATATATTATGTTATATCACTTCGATAGTGATTGAATAATAAATTTGGTTGATGATTATGTGTTAGACTTTTGGGTCAAAATGAATTGTGATATGCTCCATTTTATTCATTTAAATTATGGCTCAATGGTTATGAGAAAAGGGTAAAGATTGGAAAAATTCTTAGATTTGAATTGCTATTGAAAGCATGAAAAATAACGAGTTTTGGATGATTTATAGATATTTAGCCATATGCTTGATATGTAAATACACATAAGTAATGTAAACTTATTTCATAATGTTTTATTATAATTTGCTAGTTCATGTGATGTTTATAATTTAAAAGCTAATGTTGTTTAGGCTAAGGCCAAGACTTGTTGGATTGACTTAAATGGATTATGCTTATAAATTGAAGTTATATGCTTTATTTCTTTGAATTACAAACTTACTAAGCTGTGAAGCTTACTTTATGTTTTTTCTATGTTTTGTAGTGCCTTGGATGTTTGCTTGGGTTGGAAGTCAACGTAGATCGCATCACACTATCCGCTTATTAACTTACTGTATTTTTACACTTTGGGGCTTGGATATATGGCATGTATAGGCTAGTGTTAAGATGATATGATTTAAATGGTGATTTTAGCCATGTGATTTGGTTTGTAAATGTTGATGTGTATTGGCCATTTAAGTTGGCTTAAAGTATGTGTTTGATAAATGATATATGTGATGTATATATAATGCTTTTGTGCTGGTATATCTTAGTATGAAGTATAAATGATGAATTGATATGTTTAAGAAGCATGATTTAGGTGATGAAAGATTGAGAAAAATGCATAAGGAAGATAGGAAAAATTATTGATAATGATATGTTGCTTTGGATATGTTTAAGGTTGAGTTTTGAGTAGTGATTTGGATTGTGATATAAGGGCTTGATTTGTATATGAATTTGACATGTTGTGATTGCCTATGTGTGTATTGAAATGGCATGGAGTGTGGTGTTTATGTATGCTTATGGAGGGTGAGAAATGTGGCTTTAACCAAGCCTATTTTCACTCCTGTGTGCTCGATCGTGTGTGACACATAGCCTTGGTACACGGGCGTGTGACCCCTGCAGAGATGAAAATTTTTTAAGTTTCTAAAAGTTTTAAATTGTATGCAAGATTTATGACTTGAAAGTGTTTAAATGTTATGATGTAAGTCCGCTAATGCCTCGAACCCTGTTTCGGCTTCGGATACGGGTAAGGGGTGTTACAGGTATCGATACCTTAGTCCATTTTATCAATAATTTTTTAAAAATGATAAAAAATCATAAGTTGAAGAGTTCAATTATTTCCACAACATAAAACCTTGTTCAAAGAAGCATATAAATAAAAATTCAACATGTAAAATAAGCATCAATTAATACATCCTAAAGGTTTAACCAGTATGCCTTCATTGACACCACAATTCAAATATAAACTTTAACCATATAAACTAAACATAACTAACTTATCAAGCTTATTCAATCATAATCTAGACTACAATTTCCAAATAGCAAAATTATCCATTAGAGCCAAGTTTTAAAGGCTAACATAACCCAACCAAAATCTAATAAGTATCAAACAAAATGACCATATCAAAAAAACTTTTCAAGATAGACATCAAATGATAAGCTACCAATTCAAGTCACCAAAAATACCAAATACATGTTTACATCTCAAATGACACAATTTATCACCAAGATACCCATTAACGTAAACATACTGAAACCTGATTTGCATGCCACTTATAATCGAACAAAAATAAACAAATAGCTACCGAAAGTGTTGCCGGATAGTGTGATCTCCAACAATTTTCCAATCAACAGCAAGACGACAATCTACAAAGAAGAAAACTAAATAGAGTAAGCTTACGTAAAGCTTAGTATGTTCATAAAACATAACTTTACATACCTGCCAATTTAATTTACAAATCATACAAAACATAGAATTAAAATTCCTCTCTTGTTTCATCATTCCAACTATATGAAATGATTAAACATGAACAATTCATAGCACCAATATATAACATGTTAAGAATCACATACCAAGATATAATCCACCAAATATAATTAATCATGTCATCCCATTTCATTTCCATGTCAATAGTTAACTATTTTCTCCAGAGAACAATAGTAAATTGACTCCAGATACACGAGAGCGTAATGCTCACACAACTTGACAAAGGGACATTAACTGATGCACAATGATGCTCACACAAGCTTCAGATAATCTGCAACACATGCAAGATCTCAAGCCATCGGTACGGTATCCATCATCGGTACATAGTACCTGAAACTGTAATCACTAGTATAGAGTGCCTGACGCTATAACACCGATACAAAGTACCTGAAACTGTAATCATCGACAACTAGTGCTTGGAACTCCCTAATGACATATCATTTGTATCCTAACTAGTCACTAATTTCTCTCGAGCTTATCCTATTTTTCTAAGATCATCACATGATCAAACTTTACGTTTCAATCCACTATTGTTCCATTTCATAAATAGTCAATAAATCACATAATCACTTATGTTCATATAACCAAACACATAATTAATTAAGACATTATCAAACATAATAAACATAACATGATCTTACCAAAACACAATAGCTACGAACAGTTCAACAACGACTACTCAACGACTTTATTTTCTCGCTATTATCAACCGACTGGTCAGTTTCTTGGTCTAAATATAATAATTTTATTCAATTAATCAATTCAAATATCTTAAAACACTTGAATTCATATATTTGACCCTTAATCGTCATTTTACATTTTTACCCTAAACTTTTATCTTTTATTTAGTTTAGTCCTTAAATTCGAAACTTTCAAATCTATCTCAATTAAACCCAATCAATGCTAACAAAATTTTCTATAGTCTTTATATAACCCATATTTATCAAATTTTCATAAGAATTTCATACAACTTTACTATTTTAACAACTTAGCCCTTAAACTTTAAAATAAACCAAAACCACTTTACAAAATAGTTTTATTTAACTATCAAGCTTATAGTTCTATCATCAAACTTCAAAAACATCACAAATTTATTAATGCAAAATTTTAAACCTTTAACAGTTTTATGAATTAGTCTCGGGTTACCTAGATTAAACTACAATGATCTCAAAAATATAAAAATCAATAAAAAAAGAATTGAAACACATACCATGCAAGTGACTTGAAGCTTGATCAAAATCTTTCTTATTCAACAATGGGGGATTCGATTTTTACCAAATTAAAGAGATGAAGATGATAGCTTATTCATCTTTTGTTTAAGTTAAAAATATTATTTAATTGCATCTTTAACCTTACCAACTTATAACCTATATAAAATGCATGTACATAAATGTTCACTTAAAAATACAAGGTATAATTGCTAAATAAAACCCTCCAACCATTATTTTGTAACTATTTAACACATACAACTAATAACAATTAATTTTGGTAGTTTTTACGTTTTAGTCTTTTTTTCTTTAATTAACCATATCAACGTTAAAATTACCTAATCAAATTTTAATATGACACTTTAATAACTATATGGATATTAAATAAATAATAAACTACTGACTCATTGGTCAGAATTGTGATCTCAAATCCATTATTTCTGACCCCACTGAAAACGAACTATTACATGAATATTTAGTACATTAGTAGTGTACTTTTTATTCCACAAGCAAACTTAAAAAATTGAAATGTGTCTTTTTTTTCAAAATATATACATTTAATATTTTACTATATTCCTATAGGACACTTATTAACCCCCTAACGCTGCTTGTAGAGTCTAAAAACTTTATGTACCAAGACAAAAAGAAATATACTTCAATAGCATGTGTTACTAAAACAATAGTCAACAACATATATGTATGATAGGTCTAAGTCACAGCCAAATAAGAGTAATATTCTACTTTTGGTGAGAACAAACTACAATAAGTTTATGTGAAATTCGCTTACCTTTATTCTCAACCAAAAACAAGTCTATATACAAAGGAAAATTAGTGAGTTTTTTTTTCATTTTAAGACAATATGCTCCCAAAAATATAGGAACAACAAGTTTCTTACTAATTCAAATGAAACCAACCACTAAGAAAATAAGTAAATAACCGACAAGCAGCAAGCATCTAGGTGGTGATCAAGTCGCACATCATGAACACTTGGATCGTTTGATAGACATCCTTTTGGACTTTCTTTTCTTATCCATTCCCCCCTTTTGTCTAGAGCCTTGTCCATTTGATCAAACTTTCCTCAACAAATTTGGATCCCTTTTTAATCCAACGGATATCCAGTATGGCTTCAAGTTTTACAAGAATGTCACCATCTTCAACAATAGTTTGTAAGTCATCACAAGATGCAATTTTATCACCAACTTACGGCTTGAGGAAAGACACATGAAAAATTAGATGAATACAAGATTGTTAGGGTTTTAACAACAACAAAAGAAGAGAACAAGACATTGAACAAAGCATGAAGAAACAAAGAACAATTTACTTGCTCACAAACGTATAGCAAGGAAGTAATTTGTTTGCTCAAAACTGACCTGCTTATTCATTCAATATGAAAACAATACATTTTAATCAAAATACATCACCAAATATTCAACTAACCCCACAAATCAGCATTGGGACTATTAAAACATTGCTTGTACACATGGGATAAGCTAACTTATCAACTCAATCATCCTCTAATCCCATCAAAACATCAACAACTAAGTTCATTTTCAACCAAACTAAATTACATTACAACTAAAATAGAAAATATGTTACTGCAGCATGCACAATTACTGCAGCATGTATACAAGTTGTATGCACTCAAAAAAATTATCATAGTAGTACTCACTTTAACAAAAACATATTAGCAACATGATTGGACTTTTTTCAACAAAGATCCTTGAGGAAGCTTGAATGTAATAGCCCGTTTTCAGTGAAATTGGAATAGTGGTTTCAAAACCAAAAATTTGAGTCATAAAGAAAATTTATTTTAATATTATTGCATGATCTGTATTATGATAGGAAAGACGTATGAAAATTTTGATAAGAAAATTTTATCGATTTCATGTTTAATTATGGAAAGAATCAAATTGCATAAAATGCAAAAGTTGAATTCTAGTAGCTATAGGATTAATTAGCTATGGAATTCAAAACTTGAGGCCCTTATGTGACAATTAGACCATTAAATGGAGTTAGTAGATAATTTTGATGAATCATCCATGAAAAATTAGAAAAAGAAAAGGACTAAATTGGAATGTTGAAAAATTAATGGATGATAATAAATTTAAATAGAAATATCATATTATTATTATTATTATTATCATCTTCTTCCCCAAAATACATGGAAACCCTAGGAAAGAGAAAGGAAATTAAGCAAGCTTAATTGGGTAAGTAATCATGTCTCGTTTTTAGTAATTTTTATATTTTTGAGTTAGTAATAGCTTAATTTATCTATTTTGGGGATTAATTTGCAGAGTTATCAAAGTATGAAATTTTTTCCATGGATGAATATGTTGAAATTTTGAAATTTATGGTAGAAAATGAAAAATTGTTGATAGATAAACAACTTTTACAAAGAGAATTTGATGAAATTATGATTTAGGGACTAAATTGAAAAAAATTGTAAAACACATGGAAAAATCCTAATTTTTAGTGAAATTCATGGGATGTTATTAAGATATGTAAAAACCAATTACGCCTGGAATAAGGATTAAATTGCATGAATTTTATTTTCCGAGCCTAGGAATAAAATTGTCATTTATGAAAAGTATAGGGGCAAAATGGTAATTTTGTGTAGGAAGTGAATTGAGTTCAATTGAGTATGAAATGCATTAGATTGATGCTAAATTCATTTATATAGATCTGGAAAGATCAAATAAAGAATTAGATTGAGGAAAAGAAAATGTGACAAATTAGTAGGTTATTATATACAAACAAGTGTCGAGGTAAGTTTGTGTAACTAAATTGTGTTTACTTTTATGATTGAATTGAGTGCGGTATGTATTTATGTGAATCATATAAATGTTATAAATGTATGAAATAATCACATGTCCGATAATGTCTGGAAAATGTTAAGTTCCGTTTGAATAATGAAATTCAATTGATACATGATTTCCCATATTGAATGTGGTCCTACATATGTTGCGAATAGAATATAGCTTAGACGAGCAATCCCGTTATAAGCCCTCTCAAGCGTCTTGTTATACAGTTCCTACGCGCATCCTGATCAGTAGTGATCCTGCATATGTTGCGCACTACCGCAGCTCTTTGTGAGCATCCTGTTACACAATTCGATTGGTTGTGATCCAGCATTTATTGCAGACATAAAAGCAGCTCTTCGTGAGCGTCCTGATATAGGATTTTATGAGCTTACTGACATAACTCGCTTGAACTCCCTGTTATGCTATCCGGAGCTCCCTGATAATAACTCTTCGGAGTTACCTATTAAGCTCAATAAGCTTCCTATTATAGACTCTTATGAGTTTCCTGATATAGCTCGGATAAGATTTCTATTACATGGCTCATATGAGCATCCTGATATATAGCTAGAGAGTGTGCTTCCTGATATGTGCCCTTATGGGAACCCCTAAACATGAGTTGGTGGATCATTTATTTGTATACCTCAAGTATACTATCTGGGTATCCATCGATATTTCAATGATTCAACAGATAAAACTCTTAATGAAATAAAATAAGAGCTAAATATGAATTATCTCTCAAATACCCTAAAATATTTGGAAATTTTTATATGATGTGTTCATATCTGTTTTCTTGATATTCATGAGAATTATAAGACTAACTTGTTTGATGAGAACTTGTGCTTAGGCATTTGGCTAAAATGTTTTGGGATGCATGCTATATATATTTATTTATACGAGCATGATTGGTAAGTTAAATTCTTGATATACGAACTTACTAAGCATTGAATGCTTACTCTGTTTAATTTTCCTCTGTTTTATAGTTCTTGGAAGCTTGCTAAGGTTGGAAACCAGTCGGAGCATCATCACACTATCCTTCATCCCATTTTGGTACAAACAGCAAACATGTTTTAGAATAATGACATGTACAAATGAAGTTAGGTAAAACGATGAAATGTTTGGTTGCAACTAGCCATTGGAATGGCTAGTGGAAAATATATTTTGATGTAATTATATAAGGCCATATCATGTTTGATGTATATTGGAATGGCTAAATGGTAAAAGATATATATAAAGGAAATGATGAATGGATTTGAGTTAGTATAATTGAATAACTTGCAACTAAACATAAATGTAATTATGGAAATTTAAACATTTGATCATATGTATTAATATAACATATATAATACTTGTTTTTGGCTTGGTTTATATGTACCAAATTGGTTTGAAAATATGTTGAAGTATTCATGTAGGTGCAAGGTAAAAAGGATGAACAAGGCTTAGAAAAATGGTGTTATTTTGTCCACACGGACCTCAACCGTTGTGACACACAGCTATGCGCACGAGCGTGTGGTTTGGCCGTGTGTCCCCTGCATATTAAAAATCGAGAAATAGAATGCTCGGAATTGAGCACACGGGCAGAGACACGGGTGTGTGTCTTGGCTGTGTAACCCCTGCATCTAATTTTTGAAAACTATTTTGTCCACACGGTCTAGCACATAGGCGTGTGGCTGGCCATGTGACCCAAGTTAGAGAGTTTGTAACACCCCGAACCCGAGGCCGTCGCCGGAGTTGAACACGAGGTGTTAACAGACTTCAAACCACTTATTAAAATTTTTCCAGACAAGCTGTCAATCTGCGTACTAGTCGCTTTAAAAATCATATCTTGAACTCTGGAACTCAAAATCCAGTTCCATGAATTTTCCCTGAAACTAGACTCATATTTCCATCTACATATTTTTTTCTAGAATTTTTGGTCGGGCCAATTAGTACAGTTTATTAGTCAAAGTCTCCCATGTTACTGGGGTCGACTACACTGACCTTTGCGCATTACGACCTGGATATCTCCCTGTACAGAACTTCCATACTGATGCCGTTTGTTTCTATAGAAACTACACTAGAGAGGAATCTATACATATATGGTATGACTCCTAATTATCTCTGGTTAATTTATAATGAATTTCCAAAGTCGGAGCAGGGAATCCAGAAACCGTTCTGGCCCTGTCCCACGAGAACCTGATTATCTCTTAACATACTGTCCATATGATCCTTTCGTTACTTCTATATGAAAATACACTCATCGAACTTCGATTACATAATTTATTCATCAATTAATTCCACTCCAACTATTTTTAGTGATTTTTCAATCTCATGTCACTGCTGCTGCCAGCATCTGTTACGAAAGCAACTATGCCCACTTCGTGTTTACTCCTTGATCTAACTAATAATTCATCATGCATATCACAAATTATGATCATGACTAACCATGCCAAAGGCTAATCATTGTCAAACTTCCCCCTACTACACTATTGCCATATCATGAATTTTAACACCAAAATAATCAACCATGACGTATGGCATAAAAAGGTCGAATTATCAAGATTTGCGACCTAACGTATGAATCCAAACCCAACCGAACATTTATGCCATTTTCGCATGGCTAAAAGGTTACATACCAAAGTTCAAACACAACATAATAGCCTATACATGCCGAAATGTTCTCCTAAGCCAACTAAGAAGAAAGTACCAAAACTTGCTATCCGGTGTGATGACTTCGATGACGGCCCGACCACGCAAAAAGAGACGAGTCCAAGAAACCTAGTATGGGTGACAAGGAAACACCGAGTGAGTTTATAACTCAGTAAGTCATAAGCAATACACTACCATCCATTAATAACATTATCACAAGAGGAAACAAAATGGAACGAGGCTAGTTACTCCATCCATACCGAACCATACCATAGTTCCTCCGACCTATCGGTTCAATCTCATACCAAATCATGCATTCACATTCCATATACTCATCAATAGGATATTCGAGGCATTTTCATAAATCATTTTATTTTCGTTACAATCATACAACTAAACGGCCTTTCACCCATTCCACGATAAATCTTATGTACGTGACTTCAAGTATATTCGTCACATGGGTTCAAACTTACCAAGCTCAACTCCAAATATAGACATAGCACCTATTAGCCATGAGCTCAAGATACTTACCCGATCCGCTGTCCGTGATCGACTCAATAGTGTCGCACACTTAGTGTCCATAATGATTCAAGAACATATTAAGTCCGCACACTCAGTGCTATATAATCAACTCGCACACTTAGTGTCCATAATGATTCAAGAACATATTAAGTCCGCACACTCAGTGCTATATAATCAACTCGCACACTTAGTGCTACATAATCATACTCGCACACTTAGTGCTACATAGTCAACTCGCACACTTAGTGCTACATAGTCAAACTCGCACACTTATTGCTACATATTCAATTCGCACACTTAGTGCTGCACAATTTAAACCCGCACACTTAGCGCCAATCTCATGGTCATAAATGTTTATACCCGCACATTTAGTGCCAAGATCAACAACTCAATACATCTCACCTCTTTTCTTTTCATTCAACACTTTCATCACCACATACGTACATGCATATATATATATATTTATTCATTCCATTCAGCATCATTACATAAACGTTATGACCATTTGAATTAATACCAACTATATGCTTAATGACTTACTTTATGTTGGGTAAAATAATTCCGAGTCGGCTACTCGATGACCTTCGATTTCCCCTTGTTGGACGCCTCTCCTTTAGGTTCTTGAGCTTAAATAATACAAATAAGAGTATTCAATATTTAACCCAATAACATGAATTTATTTATCACATTCGGCAATCACATATCATTAAATTTTCAAACCAAAATGTCATTATATGACCACATATACACATATCCATATACTTAAGCTCAATAATTATAATGTAATATCATGTACCCACTTTAAGTATATTGCCGAATATACTTAATCATACATACACCTAACCAAAACAATTTCCTAAAATCTTTATATCATTTATACACTAAGCCGAATACTCTCACCAAGTTCACCTATATTCTTCAACAATTCCTTCATTGATCAAACACATATTCGGCTAAAGAAATGGCAATTTTAGCAACCTTCGATTTAGTACTTAACTTTTACCACATATCAAATAACTCATTTCCTTACTCATGTGACCACGTATATTCGGTCATGCATACACACATAAAATCAATTTGGAGACTCTATCAATCCAACATACATTCGGCACCTTCATCCACCATTCTACCAAGCATGTAATATTCAAACACAACCAAACTCACATTCGGCCCTAGCTCATAACAAGGTAGCCGATTCTTTTTATAGTTCAAACACTCCTCTATCATCATTCACCTAACTTTAACATGAAACAACAAAACTCACCATTTCTCATCCAAATAACATGAACAACAACCATTTCTTGAACACTTTCTTATGACCGATTGCTCATGTTACCAACAAGATTCAAGATTTGAACATGGGCTATTTAGAACTCAAGTCAATTACTAAAACATGCATGCATCTCAAGGACAACATCAAACATACCTTAGTCTAGCAAACCACCATAGCCGATTTTCTCAAGCTTTTCCCCTTCCTTTCTTTCCTCCATTCGGCCAAAGATGTTCAAGAATGAACACTTTTTTTTTGTTTTCTTTCTTCAATTCACGGCAACAAGGGGGTATGGATGAGACCATATTATTTTTTTTCATCACCCTTCCTTTCATTATTTAATCACCATGCTCATTATTTTATTTTTCTTAACATACATCACTAGCATAACATGTTGGAGACATGTTTCCACCCATAGCATGGCCGGCCACTATGCTTTAGTTTGGCTAATTTGACATGCAAGGACAACACTTTCCCACTTTAATACTATTTGGTCCTTACTTATTTACCTATCATAATTTTCCAAGTCTTTCAACTAGATCCTTTCAAGCAAAATTCACATTCCTAATATAAAATTAAAACATCAAATTTTTGTACAAGTACTATCACACATATAAGATATGCAAATAAAATTTTAACTAAATTTTATGACTCGGTTTTGTGGTCCCGAAACCACATTCCGACTAGGGTCGAATTAGGGCTGTTACAACTCTCCCCCACTTAAGAAATTTTCGTCCCCGAAAATCTTACCTGTAAATAGGTTTGGGTATCGTTCTTTCATCGAGCTCTCGGTTTCCCAAGTAGCTTCCTCGATCCCATGTTTGAGCCATAACACCTTCACTAACGGAACCCTTTTGTTTCGCAACTCCTTCACTTCACGAGCTAGGATACATATCGGTTCTTCTTCATAACTCATATCGGCTTGAATTTCAACCTCTGATGGGCTAATTATGTGTGATGGATCAGATCGATAGCGTCAAAGCATCGAAACATGAAAGACGTCGTGAATCTTTTCAAGCTCAGGGGGCAAAATTAATCGGTATGCAACTGGTCCAACTCGTTCGGATACTTCGTACGGGCCGATGAATCTCGGACTCAATTTGCCCTTACGACCAAATCTAAGCACCTTCTTCCAGGGTGAAACTTTGAGAAATACTTTATCTCCAACCTGATATTCAATGTCTTTTCTTTTCAAATCCGCATACGACTTTTGACGATCCGAAGCAGCTTTCAAACTTTCGCGAATTACTCGGACTTTCTGCTCGGCATCCTTAATCAAATCAACCCCAAAGATTTTACTTTCACTAAGTTCAGTCCAAAATAATGGGGTACGGCACTTGCGACCGTATAAAGCCTCGTAAGGTGCCATCTTAATGCTTGATTGAAAGCTATTGTTATAAGCAAATTCAATCAAAGGCAAATATCTTTCCCATGAACCACAGAACTCTAAGACGCAACATCTCAACATATCCTCGAGTATCTGAATTGTTCGTTCAGATTGACCATCGGTTTGGGGGTGAAAAGCAGTGCTAAAATGCAGCTTGGTACCCAAAGCTTCTTGCAATTTCTTCCAAAATCGCGATGTAAATCTTGGGTCTCTATCTGACACAATAGAAATAGGTACTCCATGTAATCTCACAATCTGAGAAACGTACAATTCAGCTAGTTTATCCAATGAAAAATCCGTACGCACGGGGATAAAGTGAGCCGACTTAGTCAGTCGATCGACAACAACCCAAATCGCATCCTTCTTACTTGCTGACAATGGCAGCCCGGACACAAAGTCCATTATGACTCGATCCCATTTCCACTCGGGTATCATGATCGGCTGAAGTAATCCTGAAGGCACTTGATGTTCTACTTTCACTTGTTGACATATTAAGCATCTCAAAACAAAGTCAGAGATGTCTCGTTTCATACCATGCCACCAAAACTAACGTTTCAGATCGTTGTACATTTTAGTACTACCCGGGTGGATAGACATTCGGCCACTATGAGCCTTATTCAAAATCATCGAAATAAGTTCCAAATTCCTTGGAACACACAAACGACTTCTAAACCTCAAACAATCATCATCATCCATTCGAAACTCCGATTCCTTGTTCAGAACACACTCAGCCCGTTTTGCAACCAATTCATCATCAACTTTCTGGGCTTCACGAATTTGATGAATCAACAATGGTTTGACTTTTAATTTAGCTACTAACACATTGTCGGGTAGAACAGACAAGTACCATTCATCGCTCGTAAAGCAAACAATGATTTCCAGCTTAAGGCGTCCGCAACCACATTAGCCTTTCCCGGGTGGTAATCAATGACAAGCTCGTAATCTTTCAACAATTCAAGCCAACGTCTTTGTCGCAGATTCAAGTCTCGCTGAGTCATCAAATATTTGAGACTTTTGTGATCCGAAAATACATGGCACTTCTCACCAAATAAATAATGTCGCCATATTTTTAAAGCAAATACGATGGCAGCTAGTTCGAGGTCGTGGGTCGGATAATTTCTCTCGTGTGGCTTCAATTGTCTCGACGCATAGGCCACAACTCGACCTTCTTGCATCAACACGCAACCCAACCCAAGTAGGGATGCGTCACTATAAATGACAAACTCTTTGCCTGATTCGGGTTGCACTAAAATTGGTGCTTCAGTCAAATGAGTTTTCAGTTGATCGAAACTTTTCTGACATTTCTCCGTCCATTCGAACTTAACATCCTTTTGAAGTAGCTTCGTCATTGGTGTGGCTATCATCGAGAAACCTTTGACAAATCGTCGGTAATAACCGGCGAGCCCTGGGAAGCTCCGAACTTCGGTAACATTTCTCGGAGGCTTCCAGTTAAGTATGGCTGAAATTTTGCTCGGGTCAACTCGAATACCCGATGCAGATACCACATGACCCAAGAAGCTAAACTCTCTTAACTAGAACTCACACTTACTGAACTTAGCATATAACTGCTTATCCCGCAAAACTTGCAACATTAATCTCAAGTGTTCAGCATGTTCGATCTCATCTCTTGAATAGACAAAGATGTCATCAATGAACACAACTACGAACCGATCCAAATATGGTCTGAAGATCCGATTCATCAAATCCATAAATACTGCAGGGGCATTAGTGAGCCCAAACGGCATCACTAAGAACTCGTAGTGACCGTACCTCGTTCTGAAAGCAGTTTTGGGTATGTCCGAATCTCGAATTCGCAACTGATAATAGCCCGATCTCAAATCTATTTTTGAGAACACTGAGGCTCCCTTCAGTTGGTCGAACAAATCATCGATGCGCGGCAACGGATATTTGTTCTTTATCGTCACTTTATTCAGTTGACGATAGTCAATGCACAACCTCATGGTTCCGTCCTTCTTTTTCACGAACAATACTGGTGCACCCCAAGGTGAGAAACTTGGTCGAGCAAAACCTCTATCCGTCAATTCTTGCAACTGAGCTTTTAACTCTTTTAACTCGGTTGGTGCTATACGATACGGAGCTATCGAAATCGGCGTTGTCCCAGGTACAAGCTCAATACCAAACTCTACCTCCCGAACAGGTGGTAAACCCGGTAATCCTTCAGGAAAAACATCCGGGTATTCACAAATCACCGGCACAGATTCGGGTTTCTTTTCTAACTCTTTGTCATCAAGTACATACGCAAGGTATGCTTTGCACCCTTTTCTCACATATTTCTGGGCCAACATTACTGATATTACAGCTGGCAACCCCCTTAAGTCCGCAGACTCAACTCGGATTATCTCGTTATTTGCGCACCTCAAATCAATAGTCTTGCTTTTGCAATTCACAACCGCATCATGCGCGGTCAACCAATCCAAACCAAGAATAACATCAAATTCGTCAAACGGCAAAAGCATCAAATCGGCCGGAAAACAGGATTCTCGGATTATTAGAGGGCATCTCTTACACACTTTATCAACAAATACGCATTGACCCAAAGGGTTTGACACTCGAATTACGAACTCAGTAGACTCAACAGGTAGAGTCTTACTGGATGCTAAGGTTTCGCATACATATGAATGAGTAGAGCCAGGGTCAATCAATGCAATCACATTAGTATCAAAGAGAGTGAAGGTACCAGTGATGACGTCAGGGGAGGATGCCTCCTCTCGTGCGCGGATAGCATAAGCTCTAGCAGGAGTACGGTTCTCGGCTCGAACAGCCGTATCAGAGGCCCCTCTCTGACTACCACCCCTACCTCCCAAAATTCTCGGTGGTCTACCTCTAGTTGTCACTCCACTAGGTCTTGCACCTTGAATCTTATTCTTCTCATCAAGCTCCGTGCAATCTCTAATGAAGTGGTCCTTCGAACCGCATCCGTAACAGGCCCTGTTAATAGACTTACCCCAACATTCACCTAGGTGTCGTCTTCCGCATTGGGGACATTCAGGTTTCTCTAGATGATTATTGCCCACACTAGCTACCGAAGTAGCTCGGGAGTCCGTCGATGGTCTTGCTCTGATGGAAATTCCCGCAGTCGTCCTCGACTTATTAGTGTCCTCCCTGAACTTCTTTACGGCTGAGAACGGAGCTTTACCCATCGATCTTTTACGATAGTCTCTAGCTTCAAATTCTGCCTTCTTCTTCTCCTTTCCAAGTTCTTCCGCCTTGCAGGCTCGTTCGACTAGTGTTACGAATTCTTTTATTTCCAAAATACCCATTAGTAGCTTTAAATCTTCATTCAATCCTTCTTCGAATCTTTTGCACATAGCAACCTCATCAGCTACACACTCCCGGGCATACCTACTGAGTCTTACGAATTCATGTTCATATTCAGATACTGTCATACGGCCTTGCTTGAGTTCCAAGAATTCCTTACGCTTTTGATCAATGAACCGTTGACTAATATATTTCTTTCGAAATTCCGTCTGAAAGAAGTCCCAAGTTACTCGTTCGTTTGGGACTATGGAAATCAGGGTCCTCCACCAATAGTAGGCTGAGTCCCGCAACAAGGATATAGCACACTTTAGACATTCATCGGGTGTGCATGACAGTTCATCAAACACCCGAATGGTGTTATCAAGCCAGAACTCGGCCCTTTCAGCATCATCAGTAACTATGGCCCTGAACTCCTCAGCCCCGCGCTTCCTAATCAAGTCTACAGGTGGCTTACTCAGCCTCACAGGATCAGTAACTGATGGCATTACTGGCTCCGGGGGGTGGATTATTCAAATTCGGGAATTGTTGGACTGCCGGATTGGTTCGGGCATACTGCGCGACCCATTCATTCATCATGGTAAAGAAGGCTTGTTTAGCCCCCTCACCTTGATTATTCGCAGATGACTGAGGTTCAACAGGCGGCGTCCATTGTGCAGGAGCAGCCGCTACGCTCTAAACGTCATCCGCTAAGGTTCCTTCTACACCGGGGTCCATTTACTAATCAAAACAAAAACATTTTAACCGTCAGAAGTCATCACACATTTAAACATTAACATTAAGGCATGTATAGCTAGACTCATACGCGCTATGGTAGTCCTAGAACCGACTAAACCATAGCTCTGATACCAATCAAATGTAACACCCCGAACCCGAGGCCGTCGCCGGAGTTGAACACGAGGTGTTAACAGACTTCAAACCACTTATTAAAATTTTTCCAGACAAGCTGTCAATCTACGTACTAGTCACTTTAAAAATCATATCTTGAGCTCTGGAACTCAAAATCCAGTTCCGTGAATTTTCCCTGAAACTAGACTCATATTCCCATCTACATATTTTTTCTAGAATTTTTGGTCGGGCAAATTAGTACAGTTTATTAGTCAAAGTCTCCCATGTTACTGGGGTCGACTACACTGATCTTTGCGCATTACGACCTGGATATCTCCCTGTACAGAACTTCCATACTGATGCCGTTTGTTTCTATAGAAACTAGACTCAGAGAGGAATCTATACATATATGGTATGACTCCTAATTATCTCTGGTTAATTTATAATGAATTTCCAAAGTCGGAGCAGGGAATCCAGAAACCGTTCTGGCCCTGTCCCACGAGAACCTGATTATCTCTTAACATACTGTCCATATGATCCTTTCGTTACTTCTATATGAAAATAGACTCATCGAACTTCGATTACATAATTTATTCATCAATTAATTCCATTCCTACTATTTTTAGTGATTTTTCAATCTCATGTCACTGCTGCTGCCAGCATCTGTTACGAAAGCAACTATGCCCACTTCGTGTTTACTCCTTGATCTAACTAATAATTCATCATGCATATCACAAATTATGATCATGACTAACCATGCCAAAGGCTAATCATTGTCAAACTTCCCCCTACTACACTATTGCCATATCATGAATTTTAACACCAAAATAATCAACCATGACGTATGGCATAAAAAGGTCGAATTATCAAGATTTGCGACCTAACGTATGAATCCAAACCCAACCGAACATTTATGCCATTTTCGCATGGCTAAAAGGTTACATACCAAAGTTCAAACACAACATAATAGCCTATACATGCCGAAATGTTCTCCTAAGCCAACTAAGAAGAAAGTACCAAAACTTGCTATCCGGTGTGATGACTTCGATGACGGCCCGACCACGCAAAAAGAGACGAGTCCAAGAAACCTAGTATGGGTGACAAGGAAACACCGAGTGAGTTATAACTCAGTAAGTCATAAGCAATACACTACCATCCATTAATAACATTATCACAAGAGGAAACAAAATGGAACGAGGCTAGTTACTCCATCCATACCGAACCATACCATAGTTCCTCCGACCTATCGGTTCAATCTCATACCAAATCATGCATTCACATTCCATATACTCATCAATAGGATATTCGAGGCATTTTCATAAATCATTTTATTTTCGTTACAATCATACAACTAAACGGCCTTTCACCCATTCCACGATAAATCTTATGTACGTGACTTCAAGTATATTCGTCACATGGGTTCAAACTTACCAAGCTCAACTCCAAATATAGACATAGCACCTATTAGCCATGAGCTCAAGATACTTACCCGATCCGCTGTCCGTGATCGACTCAATAGTGTCGCACACTTAGTGTCCATAATGATTCAAGAACATATTAAGTCCGCACACTCAGTGCTATATAATCAACTCGCACACTTAGTGTCCATAATGATTCAAGAACATATTAAGTCCGCACACTCAGTGCTAATAATCAACTCGCACACTTAGTGCTACATAATCATACTCGCACACTTAGTGCTACATAGTCAACTCGCACACTTAGTGCTACATAGTCAAACTCGCACACTTAGTGCTACATATTCAATTCGCACACTTAGTGCTGCACAATTTAAACCCGCACACTTAGCGCCAATCTCATGGTCATAAATGTTTATACCCGCACATTTAGTGCCAAGATCAACAACTCAATACATCTCACCTCTTTTCTTTTCATTCAACACTTTCATCACCACATACGTACATGCATATATATATTTATTCATTCCATTCAGCATCATTACATAAACGTTATGACCATTTGAATTAATACCAACTATATGCTTAATGACTTACTTTATGTTGGGTAAAATAATTCCGAGTCGGCTACTCGATGACCTTCGATTTCCCCTGTTGGACGCCTCTCCTTTAGGTTCTTGAGCTTAAATAATACAAATAAGAGTATTCAATATTTAACCCAATAACATGAATTATTTATCACATTCGCAATCACATATCATTAAATTTCAAACCAAAATGTCATTATATGACACATATACACATATCCATATACTAAGCCAATAATTATAATGTAATATCATGTACCCACTTTAAGTATATGTCGAATATACTTAATCATACATACACCTAACCAAAACAATTTCCTAAAATCTTTATATCATTTATACACTAAGCCGAATACTCTCACCAAGTTCACCTATATTCTTCAACAATTCCTTCATTGATCAAACACATATTCGGCTAAAGAAATGGCAATTTTAGCAACCTTCGATTTAGTACTTAACTTTTACCACATATCAAATAACTCATTTCCTTACTCATGTGACCACGTATATTCGGTCATGCATACACACATAAAATCAATTTGGAGACTCTATCAATCCAACATACATTCAGCACCTTCATCCACCATTCTACCAAGCATGTAATATTCAAACACAACCAAACTCACATTCGGCCCTAGCTCATAACAAGGTAGCCGATTCTTTTATAGTTCAAACACTCCTCTATCATCATTCACCTAACTTAACATGAAACAACAAAACTCACCATTTCTCATCCAAATAACATGAACAACAACCATTTCTTGAACACTTTCTCATGACCGATTGCTCATGTTACCAACAAGATTCAAGATTTGAACATGGGCTATTTAGAACTCAAGTCAATTACTAAAACATGCATGCATCTCAAGGACAACATCAAACATACCTTAGTCTAGCAAACCACCATAGCCGATTTTCTCAAGCTTTCCCCTTCCTTTCTTTCCTCCATTCGGCCAAAGATGTTCAAGAATGAACACTTTTTTTTTGTTTTCTTTCTTCAATTCACGGCAACAAGGGGGTATGGATGAGACCATATTATTTTTTTTTCATCACCCTTCCTTTCATTATTTAATCACCATGCTCATTATTTTATTTTCTAACATACATCACTAGCATAACATGTTGGAGACATGTTTCCACCCATAGCATGGCCGGCCACTATGCTTTAGTTTGGCTAATTTGACATGCAAGGACAACACTTTCCCACTTAATACTATTTGGTCCTACTTATTACCTATCATAATTTCCAGTCTTTCAACTAGATCCTTTCAAGCAAAATTCACATTCCTAATATAAAATTAAAACATCAAATTTTTGTACAAGTACTATCACACATATAAGATATGCAAATAAAATTTTAACTAAATTTTATGACTCGGTTTTGTGGTCCCGAAACCACATTCCGACAGGGTCGAATTA